>NC_066837.1:21891340-22063047 GCF_001640805.2 Lates calcarifer | reverse complement strand
AATTGGGCGACCATATTCCCACTCTAACTGGACCTTATTATACAAAGACTAGGAGGTGTTGCATGCCTCTTAGATTTCATTAACAAAAAACAACAACAACAACAAAAAAAACATATAGTTTTACATTGAAAACATATACAAAGAGGTTTATACAAGAGAAGTGAATTTAATTTTTTGCTTCACAGTCTTTTAAAAAATGTGGCATGATGCAGCTGAAGGACATATACAAGTTGTACACATGGTTAATTGATTAATTCATTCTTATACCTGGCTCTACTTCCAGTTTTACTTCAGCAGTGTAGGGATCCATTCCAAATCTGGTCACCCCACACCAGTATTTCCCAGCATCCGTAGGATAAAGATCAGAGATGGTCACTGTGAAGACTTGATTCTTGTTGTCATCATGAATGGAGTATCTCCCCTTCTCCCTTCTGAAGTTCTGATCACAACATCATAATTTTGGCACAGTCATTCCTGCACAGGTACTTCTCATGAGACGTATAACCTTCTTCATAGGGGCAGGAAACTGTAACTTCTCTCCCTTTGTATCCAGCTGCATGGATCACCTCTGCTGCATGGGTCACACGACTCAGAGCAACTGCAAGAAGAGAACATAGAATAGACAAAATAATCTAGCAAAAACCCCCTTGTATTTTGATTTTTAAAATTTTATTAAACCTGAGAAACTGGATGAACAATGGGTTTTGAGAGCTCCACATCTTCATGTTAC
This sequence comes from Lates calcarifer, assembly GCF_001640805.2. Taxonomy (NCBI): domain Eukaryota; kingdom Metazoa; phylum Chordata; class Actinopteri; family Centropomidae; genus Lates; species Lates calcarifer. The sequence goes on along the minus strand of NC_066837.1, from coordinate 22,062,317 downwards.
TGCAAGGGCACATAGAAAAACACAGCTGATGTGATTCTAGAGGAGAAGAGAACATGACATAGATAAAATGTCTTCATTTATATAATTTTTTTGTTTCAGTTGAATTTATTGGATATCAGATAATTGGTCTCTGAAAAATACTGTATTTCCATTTGCCCATGATTTGTTTCTAACCTTATAGGCTACAAAACTCTCCATGTGTTGCAGCTGTGTAATGATATTGCTTAAGTCAAAGGATGATCAAGGCAAAGGAATCTGTCCCTAAACACTAGTATTTAGATAAACAAGATTAAATCAGTTGATTTAATATAAAGGACTTACTGCAGATGAAGAACAGGACATGACACCTCAACATCCTCGTGACACTGGTAGGAAACACAGGAACCACAGCAGTGGCTGTGTGGTTGGAACGAAACTGTCCGTGTAGATGTGTGAACCTTTCATACATCTCATCCCACTTCTTCACACAGACAGCAGGGTTTAATGTTGGTGGCATGTGCCCAGTATAAATGAGCTGTGTCCCAGTATAAATGCTACAATTAATTTTTAACAACAATAAATGTGGATCATTGCATTAATTCAGATAATTACGGCATACTGATGGGAAAAGAATAGATGTATTTCTACTCAAACGTGTAGCGAGAGTACGTGTAGTAAGAGTATTAACTCCAAATAGTAGCTATAGCCCACACACACATTCTGCAGTGTATGTCACTGAGCGGCAGGTGAACACACATGTAGCTTCCCCATGTGTTGGGTGCGACAGTGAGCAGTTTGAGTTTTGGTAATGTGACACAACAACAGTCATATTTTTTAATTATTGAAACCCAATTACCTTATACTAACTAAAACATTATTGCATGACTTCTGGATGTGTGTTTGTTATTATTTGGATGGAATAGTTTGTTCTGCCATGGAACATGTTCAGAATGTTCATGTATCATAAAACTAATATGTTCATATACAGTCATTAATATCTAACTACTTGTACCAGAAGTAGTTTTAGTAGGAGTGTGGCATGTAAATGTGACCATACTGATGTGACATTGAACATAACGCACTGTGAGATGTTTCCATGGCCTCAGCAACACAATCAGTGCCATAACAGTTAACCACATTAAAACATTCATGGACTGAACTGTTAAGTTAATGAGTGTATTCTGCTGGTGTGGAAATATTGTTGCAAACAGAAAAAGCAGCATGATGAGAGTCACGCACACACAAACACACAAACACGTACATACAGGAAGAGGAAACTTTATCTGTCAGATGCTATGAACCATTGCCATTTCTCAATTTTTTTTTTTCTTGACTTAAAATTCTGATACTTTCACTTTCTTACTGAGAAAAATGATATTTTAATCTGACAAAATTGTATTATGTTTATGAAGCTTAGAAACATTCAGTAGTTCTCTTAATGCACTTGTTTTCTCAAAATGTCAGATTTATATTCAAATCATAATTGTTTCATGTGACTAGTTTAAGTTATTTCACAGCTTGAGTTATGATTTTGATCAGTCTAAGTTTTTACTTAGCCCACAGATGATTATGAATCTTTTACTTTTTGAAGATATTATGGGCTTGTTTTAGAAATACACAGCATGCAGAATTTCTCCTGTGGATTAAAGAAAATGTAAAATCCTCCTAAATACTGTTGTTATGACTGGTTCATTTCACCTATGACATCAACAATCCCTTCTCTCCATTAATGTATTACTCTATGTATGTATTTTGCATTATAACCTCTACATGCTCTCATCTCGCTTTGAGTTTTTTTTTAAATAGCTCACAGTTCCTCTGCACTACTTTCTTCACTGGAACATACTGTCACATTGCAAAGTAAAATGATAAATCATTGTATAACAAACCTGACAGCTACTGAAGCCACTGACAAAGTAATGACATTGTTACATTTGTTTATTTAATACAGGAAACTGTACTATTGTGTTGTTGCTAAAGGTCTATAGTATATATCCTACTCAAGGACATTTCAGTATTAGCTGAAACATTTTTTGCTAAGAATGCAGGTGAAAAAATCTGAAATATTTTTTATACCACCAGTCCATTACAAACAATCGTGAGTCTAAAGGCAAACAAAGCTGTAAAAACTGTAAAAGCTTAATTATGTTTCATATACAAGGTCCTTATAGAATAAGTCTGCACATATAATAACATAAGTCTGATCTGCTTTTTAATCTGACAGTATAGAAAGGCTGGATCAGTAAATGAAAAATCATTGATTTGCTGTTAACTGTCACTTTACAAACTTGATATTTTTCAGGCCATAATTTGGGGACAAATGAGCAGTATGCAAAGTTAGACCACATTCATGCATACTGGTAAGTTGTTGTACCTATTTGCAGGTAGAGTAGACCTCTGTCAAAGTGAGTATCTGGCACAGAGACTCTTGTTGGTCTTCATCAACATCATCATCATGGTGCAGGGTGCTCTGCTGTGTGCAGGAGGCCAGGCTTGAGTACGCCACATCTTCTTGAAATTCATAAATCTTAATGAAAAAATCAACAAACGAATGAATACATAAGTTTTTTTGCACAGAGAAACAGAGGCTCCAGTGATCTGTCAAAACTTAGTCATGTTATTATTTTATGTGCAACGGTGTAAAATGAACTGCAGACCATTGTACACTTTGGTCCAGAAGACGATCACACCTACAGGCCATACAATGCAATGTGATATGAATACTTATGGACCTAAGAACATGACCACAGCATCAGGTCAAATGAATAAACATGTCTTGAGGAGGTAGCTCAATGAAATAGGCTGCAAATGTTGAATGAATCTTATCATTTTTTTCTGCTTTTCCCTTTCACTTGCGTGAACATCAAAATCAGTTTTAGACACTGTGAGCTTTACTCTACTGCCACCATCTGGACAAAATGTCACCCTTGCACATGACAGGTCTCATAACTGCTCAGCATATTCAATTACATTTTAATAAGTGCATTGCCTGTTTTCTATTACCACCCTCAGGTCAAACAAAAGGAGTTCATTCTGTCCTGTGTGTCTGTAATGCGGAGTGTAATGAACATTTAGACATTTAGTTCTGTTTTCTTACATCTACAGCCTTCATCATTTCTTCTTCTTCAGAAATCCTCACCGTGTTTCTGTTCACGTTGACCCCAGCTCCTGTAACTATACAAATTTACAACATAGTAGACTGAATCGTAGTTAGTGTTCTACATGTGTGTGTGTGTGTGTGTGTGTCAAAAATACCTTGCAGCTTGTAGTATCTATAAACCATGACAAGAACAATTGTCAGGCTCAACAGAGCAGCCAGAATTGCAGGAGAAGTAAGAAGCAAACAGTCAGTGGGTACTGTATGTGAAAAAAAGAGTTTCATTTACATGAATGATGCTAATGAATAATGTTAAAACATTATTGACAGATGCATTGCATTTATGTTTCATATTTAGAAAGTCAATGTCAGTGTCTGTGTCAGAAAACATATCATTCCAGAGTGCTAAATACAGTATGTTAACTTCTTTTAGGCCATACATGTTCTTGACCATAAACACTTTGGAATAAAAAAATTCTAATGAATCCCACAAACATTCTTAATTTGTGCAAATACTGGGGTGTTAGGTTTCTGCCATGTTAGGATCAAATCTGTAATGTAAAAGCTCCATGAATGAGGTTTAGTGCGCACATTAACACACATGTACAGACACGTGTACCTTTGATGGATTGCTCAGAGATTTGTGTTGTTGGTGACCTAGCAGGTTCCACAGTGGTGAGAGGGTCACAGAGCTGGTGTGCTGTGGGAGAACTGTCAGAGAACAAGACTCTTAGGGTCACTAAATCTACTCATCCTTTACCTTCATAGTAAATTAATTAAAGAAATGAAGAATTCAGTGCAATATGGTTTGGTAGATCTGTGACCTCTTACCTTTGACTTCCAGCTCAGCAGCATCCAGTGTTTCTATGGACGCCACAAAGGTACGACCCAGAATCCTCTTGGGTCAAAAAGGTAATGCTCACTGTGAATTTCCTTGACACCTTGTCATCAGTAAGTCTGAACCGTCCTTTTTTTGTTGTCAGAGGTGATTAGTGCCTGCTGCAGACATGTGGAGGGCTGCTTTCCTCTGCAGATGTACTTCAGGTTGTTGCGGTACTGAGAGTTATACACACAACTGATGGACACTGAACCTCCCTCATAACTTTGAATGTTGGTGGAATGATCACAGCAGCTGTCTGTCAGTGAAATAAACAACATCACAGACTTACAAGCACAGACACCAGATGTAGAATATATGAAGAAAACAATTTATCAGACAAAAAAACATGAAATCAAAAGGTTTGGTCCAAGGTTAGCCACCAGCTACATGGTACTGTACATGTCGCCATCTTCACTTATTAACAGAAGCCAGCTTTGATAGTAAACACAGAGCTCAAACACAGGTAGCTGGTGAAGAAAGGGGCAAAGCTGAATATGTAGTAATTTGTGCACTAGATGGACGTCTGATGGGTTTATGTTGCAGTTTCTTTGCTGTTGTACCAGATAATCCCCAGAACATTTGTATATGCTCTGTTATCTGCCCATGCTAGTAAAAGAATGATTCTTCTTTTGAGTCTGTATGACGTCATTGACATCATTATGACACATATACAAACATTTCCTCAACAAACTTGTGTTTATCTAACACTCCCTTATGCAATCATCAAAAATAAAACAAAACAAACTTTTTAAAAAAATGGTTTACTGTTTTATGTCAGCAGTGTAGCAACCGTAGCATTGTAGCCACTCTCACCCTGGTCACCATGGTAAAAAACTGCAACATGATCCAACAAATCATCCAACACTTGGGGTAATCAATAAGCTAAAGAAGATTCAGTGTATGAAACTGATCAATTTGCCTACCTGGCTCTACTTCCAGTTTTACTCAGCAGTGTAGGGATCCATTCCAAGTCTGGTCACCCCACACCAGTATTTCCCAGCATCCACAGAGCTCAGATCAGAGATGGTCACTGTGAAGACTTGATTCTTGTTGTCATCATGAATGGAGTATCTCCCCTTCTCCCCTTCTGAAGTTTGATCACAACATCATAATTTTTGGCACAGTCATTCCTGCACAGTACTTCTCATGAGACGTATAACCTTCTTCATAGGGCAGGAAACGTAACTTCTCTCCCTTGTATCCACGCATGGATCACCTCTGCTGCACGGGTCACACGACTCAGAGCAACTGCAAGAAGAGAACATAGAATAGAAGCAGATCCTGATTAATTGATCTTGATTTTTGATTTTTCACTGCATGAATACAAACATTTATCAATCAGGGCCTGTCTACCGGTTTCTAATCTTATCATGTGCTGGTTATATGATGGTGATAAGATGGTGGTGTAACAGAGCATTGCAAAGACAAAGTAATCTGTATTGTATTTGGATAGAAATGTTCATTTAGATGAAAAGACTTACTGCAGGAGATGAACAGCAGGCTTTGAGGGTTCCACATCTTCATGATAAAGTAAGGAAGCAGCTACAACAACTTCAGCTGAATACCTTTATTCACTGTGAGAATGTGTGAGGTGTGAACACACAAACACCCTCTGTTTAATATTGAGAATACTGAGCCTTGCAATGTGTTCTAACACCTTTGCAAATATGGAAATCACTACGTTTCTTTTCTTCATTTGGCCAATTTTGACTAATAGAGATAAATATAGCACTTAGTTGACTTAACTTTGTTCACCAAGGGAAAATAACAGTTCTCAGTTTGGCTTAATCACAAGTTTAGATAGAGAGAAAAGAGACAGAGTGAGATTCCCAGTTAACTTTTTTACACCACATGTAATACAGAACATCTATATAGGGCTCTCTGCTTCTCATCATAGATATTTCAGTTTGACATGTGTTGGACTGATCTAATCATCAGAATCTGATCCTGTGACCTGTGATCATGATCTGCATCTTAAACCTCAGAAGTCTATGAGCTGCACTGTAAAGCATCATGGGCCCGACTTCACATGTCTTCTGACCGAATGACATCAGTGGAAAAAAAAAAAAAAAAAAAAAAAAAAAAAAAAAAACTGCATTAACAGATGGGGGAGTGTCCAGAAATCAGAAACGGGAAAGGCAGCAAGAAAGTGATATGTCTGGTCGAACACTTCACCCACATTTACATGACGTTCTATTTTGAACTGAGAAAAAAAAAAGTTTATGAGCTTGATGAATATGTATTTTGCTGATGCAAGTGTTCATGAAGCAGCTGCACACAGTTGCAAGAAGAGTAATATATCCATATTTGGCAGAAGGGTCTAAAGATGTAGAAGGAGATAAAGAAAGTGTTATGGCAGCTTCCCCGTGTGTGTGGGGGTTTTGCTTCCCTGCAGGGGCGCGACGGGTTGCACTGGTCACACCTGTTTCATATCCACTCATCACTGCCGGATATCTACCCTGGTTCTCCAGCTACAAGCTGCCAGATCGTCTCAGTACCCTACGCGGTAACGTTCCGGCCGAACTACAGAGTTACTCTGAATAATCTCTAGCGTTCACAGTGTTTTTCCTTTGGAGAAAGAAATAATTGTTGTTTGTTGTTCTTCGCCTCTGCCTAGCCCGACCAGCGCAGCCGTCAGCCCCTCGCCTCCGGATAAAACTCGGTGGCCAGTCTTTCCTGCACTTTCCGCACTTTCCCGGAGCATCGGCCCGGCACCCTGGGCCACCCGGACCTGCTCCCCATTCGTCCAGTTCTCATCCCCTCCTTCCTTTCATTAATAAACCTCGGGATCTCATCACTCATCTGTGCCTTGGTTTTTGAGTCTGCTTTTGGGGTTCTACCAATTGTTGCCGAAGCATGACAGAAAGGGGTGTATTCTCAGAAATGTAGGTGTTAAATCCAGAGTCACATTGATTATATAGCTCTGAAAAAACAAAAACGCCGAACAAACAAAAACAGACATGTATTGAGGCAGCTTTTCAATATCTTTACACTTCATTTGCTTTGCTACTTTGCTTTACCTTTTTAAAATGAAAGTTAATCAGCCATCCCTATTTGACAAATTTTTTTTATATATTTACTGTGTCCATTTTCAGTTTTTGTTACATTTACAGCATATGCCTGACTGATTTAAGATATTTTTCTTTTCTATTGTTTGACCAATCTTTACATCTTTTTTATTTGATTACATTTAAAGGTGTTATTATAAAGCCCCTGCACATCAACAGTCCACTCGCACATATTGAGTTATTAAACCTCCAGTCAGGACTGTGTATTTTGAATTCATATTATTGAACAGCACACAGCACTTTTTTTCAAGGCAGACCTTTTGACTTGTCATAGCAAGAAAAGCACAGGTGTAACTGCTAACATCAGTCATGGCTCTGCTCCATTAAGTGTCTCATTAAGTTGATATACTGACTGACTGGTACTACCTTAACATTGTCAGGAAACGGCAAGGCAATTTTATTTATATGGTTCATTTTATTACATAAGAAGGGGCTTTACATTAAAATGCATGCATTAAACTTACAGAAGAATATAATAACTGAAGTACAGGAAAATGCCATATCAAAAGAAAATTGACCGAAAAATGGAAAAAAACAAAAAACAAAATACAAAAAACATTTGAAACAATGTTCATACTGTATATACTGTCCAGTGATATTCTGAGCACTTGGCTTAAGCAAATGTTGAAATTATTTAAGTTCAAACACTGTTAAATCTTTTGTTATACTAACATTACAGCATGTAACTGTGGCAAGAAATATACATAAAAACAAGCAAAGATTTACCTGTATATATACATCACTATGGAAGTGTATTGCTGCCACACCAGAAAAGAAAACTGGATCACTATCACATTATAATGAGATACAAACTTATCATGTTACAATAATATAATATAATATAATATAATATAATATAATAGTAGTAATATAAAGTTTCACATTAAAACATGACTTATACAGGGAAGGCATTATGGATACAAGACCAAGGTGAAGTATGATGTAGCTTGTATCCATGGTGCCTTCTGTGGCCCTCCAGCTGATTAGTGAGAAATTATGTTACCTCCAGAGGGCTGGACTGATTCTTCTATGACCTGAAGTCTTTCACGTTATAACAATATAAGTTATTACATTATAATGTGGACCCTTTCACGTAATAACAGCAACAGATATTATAGTGTTATAACATGAGAGGTATGTATCTCTTAATAACGTGAAAATATCACATTATAACAATAAATTTTTCAGGTTATAATGTGTTTGTGATCTGTCTTTCTTTTTCTGATGTGGCAGCAATACACTTCCATACATCATAACATTCAAATGAAGATTTTATTAGATTAAGGAACTATGGATTGAAAGATGCATTTGAGACCATAAAGTTCTGCATTTGTAAATGTGATTTTGATTGGTGTTTTATGAAACACACATCACTAGCATATTTTTCTTTAAAAGAGCAATAAAAACAATACATTTGTGTGTGTTAATGGAAAAAATGCTTCATAAATCAAGCTTTTGAAAATAATCAAAAACAAACCTAGTTTTTACTCAAACAATAAGAGGGTAGGACCATGGTATATCATATTTTGAAGATCATAATTTGGGGACAGTGTATATTGTTGTCGTTATTGTTGTTGGCTTTGTTTTAATTGGTATCTAATTCATTATTATTTATTGTAGATGTCCTGTGTCTCAGGGAGGGTTTCGTAGTCAGACTCATATTGCTCTCGTTTACCATTATGGTGCTGCTTCCAGAAATGCTGCTTTGAACGCCGTGCAACTTTCTGATTTTCATTCAACTGAAAGAAGAGTAAAAAACATGGATAAACAAAAATGAAAAATACATTAATATACTGTATGCAGTTACACAGATGACAAAACATTTCACAAATATAAGACTGCAATGACATTTATACTGCCATAAAGACCAACACCAAAAAAAAAAAAGAAAAAAAAGAAAAAAGAAAAGTTAAGCCAACAATTCTAGCCTCTCTGAGCAATTAACAGGTTAACAAGTTTTGTTTTACCTCAGCCAAACCAAAAACCCCTCTTTCTTCTGTGGTAATCCACATGTTTCTGTTGACTCCAGCTCCTGTAACAATACAGGTTTACAACACAACACAAGCAGTCAAGGTTATCTGATGTGTGTATACATATCATGTATATATATGTGATTGTGTGTACAACCGACCTTTGCAACAGTTGCTTTTACAAACTATAACAAGAACACATGTTGCGGTGAACAGTACAGCCAGAATTATAAGGACAATGAAAACAGCTGAGGTTTGAGGTGCCTCATCTGGGGGGAAATTGAGAAACAGAATATTAAAGATTAAATCAGTGCATATGAATATCTCATGGCTGAATCCCAATATGTGCAGTAACAGCCTTTTTCTGGTTCTGCACTCATACACAGACACACATATGTACCTCTGATGGGTTTCTCTGATATTTGTGACCTAGTAGGTTCCACAGAGATGAGACGGACCACAGTGCTGGTGTGCTGTGGGAGAACTATCAGAAGACAAGGTCTTAGGGGCACTAAATCTGCTCATTTAAAAAATGTTTATAGAAAATAAACTAAAAAAAAAAACATGTATTTCTAAGTAACATTAAAAGTACTCTGAATATGCGAGTGAACAAGAAAATGGACGCAAATTGTATTCTCATTCTGTGTTGCTGAAAACAGATATTTTTTTCAATAAAGTAATAGCTCCTTAATTAAAGAAATGAAGAATTCAGTGCAATATGGTTTGGTAGATCTGTGACCTCTGACCTTTGACTTCCAGCTTAGCAGCAGAGAAAACATCCAGGCCAGTGTTTCTATGGACACCACAAAGGTACGACCCAGAATCCTCTTGGGTCAAACTGGTAATGCTCGCTGTGAATTTCCTTGACACCTTGTCATCAGTAAGTCTGAACCGTCCTTTTCGTTTGTTGTCAGAGGTGATTAGTGCCTGCTGCAGACATGTGGAGGGCTGCTTTCCTCTGCAGATGTACTTCAGGTTGTTGCGGTACTGAGAGTTATACACACAACTGATGGACACTGAACCTCCCTCATAACTTTGAAATTTGGTGGAGTGATCACAGCAGCTGTCTGTCAGTGAAATAAACAACATCAGACTGTTACAAGGACAGACACCAGACACAGAAAACTAGCTCGATGCTACAATGATTTGGTGAACAGGTTTTTATTTGGCACCAAAATCTGTGTTTCAGTCGCCATCATACTCTTCTATATACAGTATAGAAGTGACAATGTGACATATAATTTTTTTTCTTTTAATTGAGGGACATAGCTTTAGTGAAATATTATACTTTTGTGACTTCATTTTGTTGTCAAATAAATATTTGATCTTTTATCTGAATCAGATTTTAAATATGACATTAGTGTACATCATTTTTTCGACCAATTGGGCGACCATATTCCCACTCTAACTGGACCTTATTGTACAAAGACTAGGAGGTGTTGCATGCCCTCTTTAGATTTTCCTGTCAACTCTCTGTCTCAAATGTTTAACCGACACAAAAAACAAAACTAAACAAACAAAAAAACTTTGTTTTAGAGGTTTATACCAAGAGAAGTGAATTTAATTTTTTGCTTCACAGTCTTTAAAAAATGTGACATGATGCAGTTGAAGGACATATACAAGTTGTACACATGGTCATTTACGATTTTTAATTCATCCATTAGTTTGTTAATTGATTAATTCATTCTTATACCTGGCTCTACTTCCAGTTTTACTTCAGCAGTGTAGGGATCCATTCCAAATCTGGTCACCCCACACCAGTATTTCCCAGCATCCGTAGGATAAAGATCAGAGATGGTCACTGTGAAGACTTGTTTCTTGTTGTCATCATGAATGGAGTATCTCCCCTTCTCCCCTTCTGAAGTTTTGATCATAACATCATAATTTTTGGCACAGTCATTCCTGCACAGGTACTTCTCATGAGACGTATAACCTTCTTCATAGGGGCAGGAAACTGTAACTTCTCTCCCTTTGTATCCAGCTGCATGGATCACCTCTGCTGCACGGGTCACACGACTCAGAGCAACTGCAAGAAGAGAACATAGAATAGAGCATAGACAAAATAATCTAGCAAAAACCCCCTTGTATTTTGATTTTAAAAAACATATTTAATCTGAGAGACTTACGGCTGAGGATGAACAGCAGGTTTTGAGAGCTCCACATCTTCATGTTACTGTGAGGAAACAGATAATACAGCTGATGTGATTCTAGAAAACTTAATGCACTGTGAGAAAGTGTGAAATTATTGTTTAACACAAACAACAGTGTTTAATGCTGAGAATATTACACCTCACAATATGTGTTAAAACATCATGTGAATGTAGAAATCTCTCAGTCCAGCCTCCAGACCAACAACTTGGTCAACCTCAAATTATCAAAGTTTTTTGGCTGCTGCTGACCTTCTGGGGACCTGAAACAGAAATCTAATATGGAGGCTACCATACCATACCACTATCATACAAAAATACAAATATCTTTATCTCACCAGATTGATGCCAGATTTCGATGCAACCACAAACAAAGGGTAGAAGTCCAGGATTTAGCTTTAGAGTGGGGAAAATAGGCTGCTGCGCAAAATTCAAAACTTCTCATTTAAGGCAACCACCTTCACACGCATGCAACAAACGAATGTCCAGAGTTATAAACACCTCCACACCCTCTGCACATCTTGGTAGCTCATGACCTACTGACAAAGTAAAGCCAAGTACCAAGTGCCAACCTAAATGCTACATGGATGACACTGTTTCAGTCACACTGGGCAGTATGTTTTGGATCTGTAACTGAACATTTTCATAGATGATGCGCACATAATGTATGGTGTTACATTTCTTGATGTCAAGAGCTATCAGTGATCTGCCTTCATGTAAAAGTCTACAGTCCTCTGTAAAAATAAAAAATAAGGAAGTAACAGGAGGTCAATAACGTGTGACGCAGAGTGCTGTTCTGTGGCCTGCCTGAGAAAAGGTCAACTTTATGCATGTTATTGCTTTTCACACATGCAGTACAACATGTGTGCATCTGTTACTGTAGACTGGGCTTTGTAGAGGATTCTGCTACACATTTATTTATCTATTTGAAATGCATTTAGTGCTGACATCTGATAACATCGTTTTATATGTATTCTACATCAATGTCAAAGAAGTGATACTCTACAGTTTTCTTACTGTTAACTCATCTCACGAAAAGACAAGACTACTGACCAGTGCAGAATTCAGTACCTGATTAAACTTATTCAAAGTTATCATATAAGGTCATTTGTCCCTACCTTCTGACCCTCTACCCAAAAGAGCATTTCCTGAATTAGTGAGTCACACTGTTGCACATTTAGACAGTTTTTAGAGTTCAGCTGCACTGCTTTTCTTATTTCTTTCTTATGTTAGGAAGTGAAGGCCACTAACAGTGTGTTGGTAATGTTTTCATTCCACCAATAATGGTGTGTTGTTTTTGGCTATGACTACAAACAGAAAACTATGACTATGTTTCTCATACTTTTGTTTATTTATTCATTTTTACAAAGGTTACAGATATACTGCTAAATTAAGTTTGGGGTTTTTCTTCACATTTTCCTACATGCAGTGCAGATTATCAAACTGTTATATTAACACTAAGCAATCATAAGGAATGTGAAAGTACAAGAAAGTGAGTAAAATCAAGTTGAAGCAATGAATCTGAGTACCAAATATATTTGATGGTTATTATATACCAGTTTTGTACAATCACAAAGAACAACCTAGTATAACAAGATTGAATGCTTGTTAGCCAGCTGTTTCAATCAAACACTCAGCTGCTGTGGTTGGCGTAAATTTGACTATCGATGTCTTCTGTTGTGGTGAAGTTTTGGTACACAGACTTGTCTTTGCCTGTATCATCATCGTGGGACATGTCCTGTGGCCTCAAGGAGGCCATGTCTACATAATCTTCTATGTCATAAATCTAAAAAAATAAAAAATAAAAAAATAAAAATTAAAACACATATAAACAAATGAACAGGTACAGTTACACAGGTAAGAATGGTGGTCTATCAGACACACAGACTAATTTCACAATATCCTAGAAAGTGAAAATTCTTTTTGCGTCTCACAGCAAAGCTTAAAGATGCTGATGTCAGTCAGTTGGTTAGTTTGTCTGTCCAATACATCTCCACATTCCTCTAGGGGAAACTAGAATGGTTTGGACCTGGTCATGTTCACTTACATTCATCTTTACTCCTGCTTCAGCAGTGTTCAATGTGTTAATGTTCACCGTAACTCCATCTCCTGAAATAACACAGCACAACAAAGGACACCACAGTTATCGTGTGTGTGTGTGTCTGTGTGTGTGTGTGTGTGTGTGTGTGTGTGTGTGTGTGTGTGTGTGTGTGTGTGTGTGTATGCATATAAAACATACCTGGCACTCTGTTGCATTTGTTCTTATGAACCATGACAAGGAAAAATGTCAGGATCAACAGGACAACCAGAATTGCTGGTACAACATAAATCAAAATTGTAAAGTGAGGGACATCTGAAAAAAAGGAAATACAGTACAAAGTAAACACACTTGGTAGAAACACACATGAGCAGAAAAGTTCTCACGTCTGTTATCTGATGCACACAGCAGCAGATGTAACACTGTGTGTGTACCCTCACAGTATTTGGTGGTTTCATGTTCCTTTTCTGGTAATGTTGTTGTGTGTGTGTATTTAACACAGTGTTGGTTCATTACATGTACACACACACACACACACACACACACACACACACACACACACATACACCTTTGCCAGGTTTGCTTGTGCTAAATGTTTCCACCACAGTGGTGGTCGAGCTCTCAGTGCTAGTCTGTGGAAAGACTGTCAAAGAAAGGACACACACTCAATTTTTAACTTTTCCCACAGACAAATTCAAAACATAAATCTACAAAAACTATTCAGTCAGTCTGTTTTAATTGATTTATTTACTCTATGTTCATTTTTACTCGTCTACTACTCATTACTCTCTTTTCATAATCGTAGCTACTAACAGCTGAATCTTGGTGTAGTTTCCAGGACTCCACTGTGAGTCTGAACCACACCAGTATGTCCCAGCATCATCTGCTTTCAGCTCTGTGATCGTCACTGAGAAAGAGCTACATCCTTGTATTAATGATGAAATTTCTCCTTCTAATTGGTCTGGAGTACTATAAGTGGTCACCTGAGGCAGAGGGGCCGTGAGAGAATTTTCCTGTCTAGATTGTTTGATGGAAATTTCAGGAAAGATAGCTGCTTGACAGGTTTTTCGCTCTCACACTCCATAAAGTTATGTTTATGCTCTGGGAAGCATATGTAGGAGGAATGTATACTATTACTGTAAACATATATGTTTTATTCTTTTATCTTTCGAGGCTAGATAGCCTCGAAAGGGGGGAAATATGTAGTGTCTGAAGGTCTACATATGTTTTTACTCTCTTAAGAATGTTTGAAATTCTATGTATGTTAACCTTTGGGGTTCATGTTTAGGATAAGAATCAAGAATGTGACACCTAGACTAGTAGGGGTTAAAGGTGAGGGTTTTCTCTCCCTTATCTTCTTTCTTTTGAAAGTGAAGGCATTAAATAAGGTCCAGATGTTTCTTATGGACCATGTAAACAGCCAATGTATATATACTGGTGTTTAGAGCTGTTAGGAAGAGAGATCCATATTGGCTCGGATTCTCTCACAGGCTACTGCAGTGCTTGTCCGATGCTGAACTACTTTGTAATAAACTTCTATATACAAGTAAGTCAGTGTCAGCGGAGATCTTCTCTTCATCATCTTCACATCAACATCACCATCTAATATACCACAGCTGCTAAGAAGGTGTATTCTAACCTTTTGTAAATGCAAGAATGGCTGAAGCTATTTGTAAGTAAATCGCTATTAATGCAAATGTTGGCTATGTAGTGTTGCAAAAACATTCATATAGCACCTTTAAACATTTAATAGTAATTAAAATTACGCAAATTGTATTCTCATTCTGTTTTGCTGAAAACAGATGATTTTTTCAATAAAGTAATAGCTCCTTAATTAAAGAAATGAAGAATTCAGTGCAATATGGTTTGGTAGATCTGTGACCTCTGACCTTTGACTTCCAGCTCAGCAGCAGAGAAAACATCCAGGCCGGTGTTTCTATGGACGCCACAAAGGTACGACCCAGAATCCTCTTGGGTCAAACTGGTAATATTCACTGTGAATTTCCTTGACTCCTTGTCATCAGTAAGTCTGAACTGTGCATTTTGTGTGTTGTCAGAGGTGATTAGTGCCTGCTGCAGACATGTGGAGGGCTGCTTTCCTCTGCAGATGTACTTCAGGTTGTTCTGGTCCTCAGACTCATATGAACAACTGATGGACACTGAACCTCCCTCATAACTTTGAATGTTGGTGGAACGATCACAGCAGCTGTCTGTCAGTGAAATAAACAACATCAGACTGTTACAAGGACAGACAGATATATCTTGATCTATATTTGAATAAAAGGACCCATCCATCCATTTTCTATACTGTTCAACCTTAAGGGTCAGTGGGGTCCCCCCCCAGACAGGTCGCCAAGCTGACATATACAGACGAACAACTATTCACACTCAGTTTCACACCTGGGCAATTTAGAATCATCAAATACAAAATCCACACAGGTACAAGGAGAACATGGAAACTCCACATGGGCTACTGGGATTTGAACTCGAAACCTGCCTGTGAGGCAAGTGCTAACCATTGAGTACAAGCAGCAAACACAGTATGAAAATACTGGACTTTTTAATTTTAAATAAATACAGAAGTATCATTAAATAAACATAGTTAAAGCATCAAAAGTTAAGTGCTCACTATATACAGACAGAACAACCCTCAATCTGGAGCAATTATATACTTTATAGTCTGCTCTGCAGTTTAATCTAAAACACTGAATCAAAATTTAAAGGATGAACATCTGTTTTGAGGATAACATATTAATCTAAAACTAACTATGTGCCAGTTAATATAGTAGACCAAAACGTATTTAGTATTTACCTGGCTCTACTTCCAGTCTTACTTCAGTGTAGGTATCTTTTCCAGTCCTGGTCACCCCACACCAGTATTTCCCAGCATCCACAGAGCTCAGATCAGAGAGGGTCGTTGTGAAGACTCTTCTCTTTTTGTCATCATAGATGGAGTATTTGTTCTTCTTTGCTTTTGTAGTCGTAATCAGAACATCACTGTTGCCACAGTCATTCCTGCACAGGTATTTCTCATAGGACTCATAACCTTCTCCATAGGAGCAGGAAACATTAACATCTCTCCCTTCATATCCAGACACATGGATCACTGCTGCTGTACTGGTCACACAGATCAGAGCAACTGTGAAGACAAGACAAGATGAAATAGAAAAAACACCAGGAAACGAAGTTTCTCTATTTATTTATTTATAAATCTCATATTGACACTGAACAGAGAGGCACATTTGATTCTCACAGCATATCTGCTCTGGTATCTTTGATTTATTTATTTTATCACATTAATGCTGACTGTTTTAATTAAATAGATCATTACAACATTACCAGGACAAAGCAACCTGCCATGTACACTACTTGTATTTGCATAAAAAGCAATAAATGTGTGTTCATATAATTCAAATAACTCACTGCAGATGATGAACAGCAGGTTTTGAAGGCTCCACATCTTCACATCACAAGAAAATGTAGAAACTAAAACAGATGTAGCTGTGAACTATGTTATGTGTTATATTTATGTCATGTTGTGAATATCCGGTGTGTTAAAAACATACCCACAACATGCATCAGTTAAACTTCTGTATGTTGCAGTTCCATATTTGCATTAGCTTTATTAAGAAATCAACACTTACATACTCTTTATATGAGAAAAAACATGACTGAGGTGTGTATATGTGCACCTAAGATTAGTCTTGTTACACAGTCTTTATGAAAAGAAATGAAAGAAACTGTTAAAAAGAATACTTCATTGAAGGATGCTGGAGAAACAAAATCTTTCAGATTACTTTCAAATTTGTGTCATGTGTATAAACTTAGAAATGGCTCGAGCTGTCCTCCATTATGTGACTTTGTTTACTCTCATCTTGATATCCTGAGATCCTGAAGATCTTTAGACTGTACAGTTCCCTCATCATGCTGCATTTGGGCAGTCAGCATGCTCTGTGAAAACCACAACTCAGTGGAATGTCCAACCAGATGACATAAAGACATGCAGTTCTCACAGCAGCTTTAAATTCATATGTCTGCTGAAGCAACTCATCTCTGTAGCCAAAGACTCTATTTTATTAGTTCTGCTTTGTCTAAAATATCCATGCACTACTCATGTACTACTATGTGTAATTTTATATTACGTGTCATGTCTTGTCTTTAACTGACCTAACAAAGGACCACAGATGAAAATTACTTTTTAGTGAAGTCTGGTATAATAAACCATATGGTAACACTTTTGTTTAATTTTGTATATTTATTTAGAATAAAAATAAAAATAATAAAAATAAATGAAATTCATAAATAAATCTTATGAGATGGAGAGCTGCTCACATAATCCATACAGGTCACATGGGGGCAGCATTACTGCTTTAATTGTTAAGTGTTTATTTGTCTTTACAAGGGACCCTGCTTCTTCACATCTAATATTTCTATTTAAAATATATTAACTACACAGGACGCTAAGGCCAATGTGGTACGTGCCCCAAACCTTTCGGCTATGGGGGCGCCCGCTGTGATAAATTTATAGCCTATAAAGAGAGCCATTACAACAGACTGGCTTTCTCACACTTTATCTGTGTGTCTATACCTCGCCAAACTGCTGCAGCTGGGGAGAGAGAGAGAGAGAGAGAGAGAGAGAGAGAGAAAACTGACCTTCATATTATGTTCTGTTAACTCATTCATTCATTCATTCATTATCTATACCACTTATCCTCAAGGGTCATGGGGGAGCTGGAGCCTATCCCAGCTGACATTGGGCTAGGCGGGTTATACCCTGTACAGATCGCCAGTCCATCGCAGGGCGTTATAACTCATTGACATAATATAAATATAACCTAAGTATAACAGTCGGTGCCCCTCATCTTAAGATGATTGTATTTGCATAAAAAGAAATAAATGTGTGTTCATATAATTCAAATAACTCACTGCAGATGATGAACAGCAGGTTTTGAAGGCTCCACATCTTCACATCACAAGAAAATGTAGAAACTAAAACAGATGTAGTTGTATTTCATGTGCTGTGTGAACAGGAGAAATATTTTGAAACAGCAGTGTTCATAATGTCGCAAATATCTGGTTGGTCAATATTACACTAACAACATGAGTCTGCAAACCTTCTCTATGTTGCAGTTCCACATTTTCATCAGCAGTGCTTTATCAACAAAGACAACATGAAATGGGAGAAAAATGTTGAAAACAGGTTTTCATTTAATGTAACTTGTAGTTGTTTGAAGGACTAGTGTGTGGGATTTAACAGCATCTAAAGTTTAACCAAGTGCACAGATATGTATATTTAACAGAGCACATCTGTTGTGATGTCTTCATAATCATTTTTACTCTTTTAAAGTTTGATTTACAAGGCAAATCCACAGATGTACATTTGTTGTTGTGTACTGTATTTCTTTAAAAATCACTTACAGCAGAGGATGAACAGCAGGATTTGAAGGCTCCATGTCTTTATATTACTGCAAAGAAACAGAAACTACAGCTGATGTTATAAATAACTGATGCTTTTGTGTCAGTGTGTGATCTGATTCTTCACACAAACTGCAGTGTGTAAAATGTTGAGATTATCAATGAGATTAATATGTATGTGTCAACAAACTTTGCAAATGTAGAAATCACTCAGTTCCTAATTCAAACTAATCGATTTTATCTCAATTACATTATATTACATTATATGAATGTATCTATTTGTGAAAACATCAGAATGACTGAATCATTTCATGTGATTTCTTTAGTTAGAGAGTAAAAGATTAAAAGTAGCCTACATAGCTGAATTAGAAAATTGAGTGAAAATCCAGTTTATAAGATCATTTAAACATTGTTGTTAATGTTGTTAACATGTTAAACATGTCTTAGACACAGAACTACAGCAGTTTCAAAACTCCATGTAGACATTTATCTTAAGAGAGGAAGTATGCCAGCATTATCTTGTTTTACTATATTTGTGGGGTCTGGCAGCTTCATGGCCCACAGTTTAAATGGCTGTTTGAGGGTTGAGACTTGGTTTTAGGGTTAGGGGTAGAATAAGGCTAAGGTTAGGGTGAGGAGCTTGGAAATGCAGTGTGTGTGGTTGTCTGTGTGTGTGTGTGTGTGTGTGTGAGTGCGCAAAGAAAGCAGTGTGAAAGACTCTGTTCAAATTAGAAAGCTGAGCGGCCTGGAGCGTGGTACCATGTAGCATGCGGAACAATCTGGGGAAGAGTAGACAAGCCACTTCTCCTTGACCTCAATGGAAAATATCATGAGGTCAAGGAAACATGTGAGGGAGCATTGATAAGGAAATAGGAATAGGTAACTGCTGTATTTAGAGAATCTGACCACACTCACTCTAGGCGTTTTTTTTTAAACCAACTTTATTTATAATACAAGGAAGACATACAGCAATAAACTTAGTGCTGTGGGCTACAATTCAATGAGGTTTCTTGTCCAACACTAATAATATAATAACATGAAAGGAGTATACAAGTTGAAAAAGTTGAGCCATCAAAATAACGATAAAAAAGAAACTGAAGGTTCCAGAGTAAATTATATTCAGACAGAAATATATAGTTTATAAGTTTGTTAAGTAGAGAAACGTTTTTGGATCGTGTCACAAACATAACACAGGAGCTCTATTGCATCTTCATGCGTGTTATCTGCCTCAGTGAAACTACGATAGTGCACTGCTTTTAATGCTGCTGCTGCTGCAGGGAATTGTGGGGTGTCATTCTCTCCTTTCCTTTTGTAAATGAAGGTTCAGTGAATCCTGTGCTAAAGGTAATAAGATAGGAAGCACTGAAGCTCCTTTCCTTTACATTTAGAGAATTTACTTCTGACAAATAGTGGAGAGGAAATGTAAACTCTTATACAATAAGCATAAACACAGCTACCTCAAATATGTTCTTAACAGCATTTGAAATGTACTTTGTTATTTTCCACCACTTTATTTCAGTCCATCAAAAATCTGACACTCACTAACAATCTGGTGATACTGTTTTTATATTTCATGTATATATTACAAAATACAATCCTCATGAATCGATTCAGTGATAACTTTGTAAAGACTGGATTTTCTTTGTTTTGTTTATTGATTCACTTTTACCACAGGTAAACATACGCATGTAAGTAAGTTACATTTTTGTTATTTAGCCGAAATGGATTTTCTCAGTTTTTTACAAGGAGTGCAGGGGTGGTTAACTGTTTGTTATATAAATTATAAAACAAATTCTGAAAGATAAACACAACGACAAACACAAAGGCCAACAAAGTTTTCAGTCAGTGGTGGTTTGTGTTGGTTAGCTGTTAATGTTAAAGAAAATACAAACAGGATAATTATGGGTACAAATGTGACGAAACAATGCAAGATTCTCACTTATCACCTTTACTGTAAAAGAGAGTAGAGTAGATGTCTTCTGTTGGTACCAAGTTTTGATAAATAGAGTCTTGTTGGTCTCCACCTGTATCATCATTCTGGTGACAGGTGCTCTGTTGTCTGGAGCTCCTCTTCTTCGAGCATGTTGCAGCTTCTGGATTTTCATAAATCTAAAAAAGAATCAACAAAAAATAGACAGATGAGAGGGCGACACACACATTTATTAACACATTGTAGAGACACCAGTTATCAGTCACATACATTTAGAATAAACAGATGAGTGATTATTAAAAACTGTATTCTTCTTGCCAGAGAGTCTAAAAATTGTCCAATAATCACTTAATTATTCAGTTCATTTGTTGAGTAATTTGTTGAGCAGCACGTCTACAGATCAGATTGCTGTGAAATTAGATTTAAATAATCATTATTCCAGGAAAATGACTCCTAATAATTTTGGTAACCTTCTTGACATTTATCATATTAAGTAATAAAGAGTCTACAGCCGTGCCAGCACCTCTGTGAGACACAAAGGTGCATTTAGCTGATTAATAACATTAATATGTAACAATGCTCACAATGACAATGCTAACATACTGAAGTTTAGCAGGTATAATGTTTTGCATGTTT
This sequence comes from Lates calcarifer, assembly GCF_001640805.2. Taxonomy (NCBI): domain Eukaryota; kingdom Metazoa; phylum Chordata; class Actinopteri; family Centropomidae; genus Lates; species Lates calcarifer. The sequence continues at coordinate 22,041,157 of NC_066837.1, read as the reverse complement.
GCCATCTTAGTTTAGCCTGTTAGCCTGCTAATATTTTCTAATCATCACTAAACACAAAAAACATGAGGCTGGTGGGAATGTTGTTAGTTTTACAGGTATTCAGTCATAAACCAAAACACTGGACAAATTGACATTTTGACCTGATGGTGGCACTAAATAAAGAGTCAGGATTTCACTGGGGTTATTATAATTGATCCTTTTTTTAAAGTATTTTTTTGGGCTTTTTCACCTTTATTCATAGGACAGGGAGAGAGAGTGGGGGAATGACATGCAGTAAAGATCGGGAGTCAAACCGGGGTCCGCCTGCTCAAACCACTAGGGCCCGCATGGTACGCACCCTAACCATTTGGCTATGAGGGTGTCCCCAGAAATTATTAATCAGCTTTAGGCTGTAAATGTCAGTACAAAATGTCAAGGTAATCCAGCCAATAGTTGTTACAGTATTTGCGTCTGGATGAAAATTGTGGACCCTTTTGATTTTGATGATGAATTTTGAGTAGTGCCACCCTAAAAACAAACTTGACATAGTCAGCTCCACTAATAGTAAAATCATTAGTAGGTTGTTCTGTCCCACACATTTGTATCATTTTCTTACATCTGCTCCACCCATCGCTTCCTCTGCATCTGCTGCCTTGGTCCTGTTTCTGTTCATGTTGACTCCACCTCCTGGAAACACACAGTCCAAGAAACTGTATATATATATATATATATATATATATATATATATATATATATATATATATATGCGTGTTTGCTTGTGAGTGCAAGCTGTTAAGTGCATGTATTTGTATATCAAACATACCTTGAACTTTGTAACATTTGTACTTGTACATGACCAGGGCAAATATGAGTATGAGTAGCAGCACAGCAGGCACAATGAAAACTGCAGGGTGAGACGGATCTAAAAAAAACAAAAACAAAGAAAAACAAATTAATGAAACATACACTTCCTGACAACAGACATTAGCAGTACACTCCACGATTTGTTATCACATTCTTAAAAACACAACCAACAACATAAGTTACACCAAACATCAGATCTGTGGCCTCACAGCATTTTATACTTTCATGTTCTCTTTTTATTAATAATCAGTGTGTTTTAACATAGCTGCTGGTTTATCACATGCACACACACAGGTGTTTTGTCAAGTAGGAGGATATTTTTCCTTTGCTCACATTCACTCCCTGAAGACTTACCCAAACTGTGACCATAACCACTCCATTAACCTTAACTTTAACTAAAACCAAGTCTTAAACCTAATATGTAATAGACTTGCATTTCCTGGAGACTTACACTAACCATAACCACTGACCCAAAAGTTTAGCTATTTTTTCATTTTAGGAATCCAGAAATAAGGTTGAGGGAATAAATCCATTATGTCATGGTGTCCTGATACAGACCTGCGCTAACTGAAACACCAGGACACTGAGTTTATAGTGATCCAGGGGTCACGTGACTCGGTTTGTTTATACTGCCATGTTGGCAGGAAAAGCCTATGCAAAAATGAATGACACCAGTGCTGATTTCAAGCTGTCAGAGCTCACTTCACACTTAAGATATTGAACTGTGTGTTCCCATCACTCTGTTTTCCTCTGTTCTTCCACTCGCTTCTTGCATGTTTTGGTAATCTGATAAAATGCTCCCCCCTTTGCCTATCTCTGACTATTCTGGCATCCCGGGGTACAACAGCAATCCACTATGTTCACTTTTAATAAATACAGCAGGCAAAGGGACAACTTAGCCTTACCTAACCCCTAAGTCTGACCCTGGCAGTAATTTGAACAGCCTGACCTTTGACTTCCAGCTCAGCAGCAGAGAAAACATCCAGGCCGGTGTTTCTATGGACGCCACAAAGGTACGACCCAGAATCCTCTTGGGTCAAACTGGTAATGTTCACTGTGAATTTCCTTGACTCCTTGTCATCAGTAAGTCTGAACTGTGCATTTTGTGTGTTGTCAGAGGTGATTAGTGCCTGCTGCAGACATGTGGAGGGCTGCTTTCCTCTGCAGATGTACTTCAGGTTGTTCTGGTCCTCAGACTCATATGAACAACTGATGGACACTGAACCTCCCTCATAACTTTGAATGTTGGTGGAACGATCACAGCAGCTGTCTGTCAGTGAAATAAACAACATCAGACTGTTACAAGGACAGACAGATGTATCTTGATCTATATTTGAGTAACAGCAGCAATCACAAAGTAAAATGCTGGACTTTTAGATTTTAGGTCAAATACAATACAATACTAAAGGTAGTAATAGAAAAACCGCTCTCAGTGTTACATTACTAATGGATAATTGGTACTTGGTACTGCATTTATGTGCATTTAAATGTTGATCTGGAGCTATTTTAACTACTTTAAATACTGTCCTGCAGTCTAATCTAGGGCACTGAATCACATTTAAGAGGATCAAAAGCTGTTTTGTAGATATCAGAAATAAGCATAAGTCAGCATAATTTTACCTGGCTCTACTTCCAGTCTTACTTCAGTGTAGGTATCTTTTCCAGTCCTGGTCACCCCACACCAGTATTTCCCAGCATCCACAGAGCTCAGATCAGAGAGGGTCGTTGTGAAGACTCTTCTCTTTTTGTCATCATAGATGGAGTATTTGTTCTTCTTTGCTTCTGTAGTCTTAACCAGAACATCACTGTTGCCACAGTCATTCCTGCACAGGTATTTCTCATAGGACTCATAACCTTCTCCATAGGAGCAGGAAACATTAACATCTCTCCCTTCATATCCAGACACATGGATCACTGCTGCTGTACTGATCACACAGATCAGAGCAACTGTGAAGACAAGACAACATGAAATAGAAAGAAGGGTTTTCTATTGTCCTTTTTTTTTTATTAACCTCACATTGACACTGAACAGATACACATTTGATTCTCACAGCATATTTGCTGCAGTGTCTTTGATATTTTTCTTTAATTTCATCACATAGACTGTTTTAATTAAATAGATCATTACAACATTACCAGGACAAAGCAACCTGCCATGTACACTACTTGTATTTGCATAAAAAGAAATAAATGTGTGTTCATATAATTCAAATAACTCACTGCAGATGATGAACAGCAGGTTTTGAAGGCTCCACATCTTCACATCACAAGAAAACATAGAAACTAAAACAGATGTAGCTGTATTTCATGAGAAATATTTTGAAACAGCAGTGTTCAAATATCTGGTTGGTCAATATTACACTAACAACATGAGTCTGCAAACCTTCTCTATGTTGCAGTTCCATATTTGCATCAGCAGTGCTTTATCAACAAGGTACTGTATTCTTCATGTGAGAAAGACATGATTGAATGTTCATATGATTTGCACCTTAGATTTGTCCAGTCACACAGTCAATTACAGTTTGTGTCTTTGATATGTTTGCTTGGGATATGTGTTGATTGCAGTCTCACAGGCTCCATGGTGATGATCGAGATCACAGTCCTGACTGCTGGAAATAAAGATCCTTAGGATTTTTTTTCACTATCCAGGTGGGTTTTTCTATGGACCCCACAAAGGTATGACCCAGAGTCCTTTTTGGTCTGCTGCAGACATGTGGACATGTCAATTTTCATTTAATGCAAGTTGTAGTTGTTTAAAGTTAAACCAAGTGCACAGATATGTGTGTTTAACATGGAGCACCTGCTGACAGAAAATGACAGATGTACGTTTGTTGTTGTGTAGACTAAATGATGTTCTTTCTTCATTTTGCTTCTTAAACTGCTCATAATAAAATACAAATAACTGGTGAACTGTGTGAATGGTTGAATTGATTCATCGCACAAACAGCAGTGTATAAACTGTTGGGAATATTAATTAACACATGAACAGTATGTGTCAACAAACTTTGCAAATGTTGAAATCCCTCAGTTCCTTATTCAAACTAATAGATTAATATCTAGCTGAAATTATTGCAAAAACATCAGAATGACGTGTTGGGACTCAGCCCATTCAAAATGGAGGATAAGACCTAATGGCTCCTTTTGTTCCACAGACAAATGAGAGTCATTGAACTCAGTCTCCCAGCGTCCTTCCCAGCACAGCTTGGGTAAGCATAGGATTCTCAACTCTGCCAGTATATACATTGATTTAAGTCAATGTATTACTTGCTCTGTCTGTTTGTCTGTCAGGTTACCTGTTGTTAGCATTTTCACACATGTAGGTGCATCTCACTGTCTTGCATGCAACTTGCTATCTTCCACCTTTTTGTCTGACACCTTCTGATTTGGCCTTAGACAAAAGAATGCTTCTTGGTTAACCTCCTCCACATGACATGACTCTGATTGATCTTTGATTCGGCCATCTTGTTACAGTTCCTTTGTTTTAAGCCATGCGGCTTAAGACAAAAGAACTATCTTAAGTCAGCCATCTTGCCATTGTTTCCACAGACACACACACACAAGAAATATTGATATGGTAATTTTGGTTGTAGTTATTAACTTAATTATTAATCAAGGTTCCAAGTTAATAATTAGTATATTGACTGATTTAATGAATTGGCTATCTGTTCTGTGGATTTAATATAAATTAAATCCTTTAAAAAGTTACTTAATATTAATATTTTTTATATTAATTTTTTTTTTTTTTTTTTTTTTTTACAATTTTTTGATAGCCAATAACACCTACTTGTTCCCAACAGATGCATGAAGCATTTCATAAAACTTCTTCAAATAAAGAGTAAAAGGGTTAAAGTAATGGCTCAATTACAAAGAAGAAAAAAACTGAGGCTCAAGTAAAGTCATTATGTGTTCTCTCTCTCTCTCTCTCTCTCTCTCCGCCCTTTGCTTTCTGTGAACAATAAACGCCCTGGTGAATCCGCATCCTTGAGTCCTCCCTTTTTCAGCGCTAAGCGCTTCATAACAGAAGAACTGGCCACAGAATGGACTCAGCGGACAATCTCACTGGGATGGACCTGAGAGACTTCATCCGGCGGCAGAGCGCTCGTCTCCGCCAGCATGAGCAGGCCCTCTCCCTGCTGCAGGCTGAGAACCAACACCTCCACACGAAGCTCAACGAGCTGTCCGCTGCCGCGGCTGTTCCCTCGGCCGTGGCCACTGCTCCACGCTCCCCTGACCCCGCCTACCTCACCCCGAGGTCTACGACGGCACCCTGGGTAATTGCCGAGGCTTCCTGCTCCAGTGCCAAAACGTCTTCGCCCTCAAGCCGCTGTGTTATGACACCGAGCACAAAAAGATCAGCTATGTGGTCGGGCTGCTACAGGGACGCGCCCTCGCCTGGGCAGAAGCCGAGGGCTCCCGGAGACCCTGGAGCACTCGCTCCCTCAACGACTTCCTGACTCTGTTCCGAGCGGTGTTCGACTTGCCCGATCACGCTGGCAATGTTGCCCAGCGCCTCCTCCCCCTCTCTCAGGGGACCCGGTCGGTGGCAGACTACGCGGTGGAGTTCCGGATCCTGGCTGCGGAGACCGGGTGGGACGAACCCGCCCTTCGGGGATCTTTATCCGGGGACTCGCCGAGCGGCTCAAGGATGAGCTCGCCGCCCGGGACGAACCGCCGACGCTGGACGCTCTCGTATCCCTCGCGGTGCGCCTGGACAACCGCCTTCAGGAGAGGCGGTGGGAGAAGCACGCCACCTCCAGCAGCCGGCCGGCTCCACCGGCCCCCCCTCCTCAGCGTAAAGCAAAGAGAAAGTGATCAGTTAAGAAACTTTAGTCATTAAATCTAAGATTTGGGGTAAAATCTTTTCATTCATTGACTGTGTGAAGTCTATCATTCATGGACATCAGAATAGATGTGGTTTCTCCCTGTGATGCCAGGCCTCAACTGCAAACTGGCGGGGAGCGTGGATCATCCCCCGACCCCTGTGAGCCCATGCAGCTGGGCAGGGCGCGCCTCACCCCGGAGGAGAGAGAGTCACGGGTCAGGGAAGGTCGATGTATTTACTGTGGTGCCCCTGGTCATTTCATGTCTGCCTGCCCGGTCCGCCCAAAAGGGCCAGGCTCACCCCTAGTGCCGAGGTTAGTGGTGAGCAATACTATTAGCAAGAATAAATCCCGGTTGGTCCTGCCCCTCACTATTAACTTTGCCCAGTCTTCCTTATCTGTCTCTGCTCTTCTAGACTCCGGAGCTGATGGGAATTTTGTGGAGGCGGCCTGGTGCGCTAAGAATCGCATACCCCCAAACCCCTGGAAGTTCCCCTAGTCGTCACCGCACTTGATGGTCACCGCCTCGCCCACGTCACCCATTGCACTCCCCCTCTAGAAGTTATAGTTTCTGGCAATCACCACGAACACCTCCGTTTTTTTTATCCTCTCCACTTCCTCCACTTCGGTGATCCTGGGGTTCCCTTGGTTCCAGCTCCACAATCCCCACATAGACTGGCAGGGGGTCGGGTGCTGGGCTGGAGCGCCATGTGCCATGCTGTCTGTTTACAGTCGGCGCTTCCACCGGCACCTGGCGTGACCGCTCCGGTTCCGGATTCCCCCGACCTCAGCTCTGTGCCCCCCGAGTATCACTACCTCGCACCCGTCTTCTGCAAGCACCGCGCCACGTCACTCCCCCCTCACCGGCCGTACGATTGCTCCATTGACCTCCTCCCGGGCGCGTCATTCCCCTCCAGCAAGCTGTACAGCTTGTCGCGGCCCGAGAGGGAGTCAATGGAGCAGTATATCCGAGAGTCTCTCGCCGCGGGTCTCATCCGGCCCTCTTCTTCCCCTCTGGGGGCCGGGTTCTTCTTCGTGGGGAAGAAGGACGGCTCTCTTCGGCCATGCATAGACTACCGGGGTTTGAACCGCATCACCGTGCGCAATAAGTATCCGCTCCCCCTCCTGAATTCGGCCTTCGGCCTTTTACTAAACTAGACCTGCGCAACGCATACCATCTGGTCCGAATTCGGGAGGGGGACGAGTGGAAAACGGGGTTTAATACCCCCCTCGGTCACTTCGAGTACCTCGTGATGCCCTTCGGCTTAACCAACGCGCCCGCGGTGTTCCAGCACCTGATTAATGACGTCCTCCGGGACTTCCTCAATCACTTCGTCTTCCACTCCACCACCGTCAGCTTCCTGGGGTTCTGTGTGGGGCCAGGACAAATCCTGGCCGACCCCGAGATGGTTAAGGCGGTGGTAGCGTGGCCCCGCCCCTCCACCCGGCGCAAGCTCCAACAGTTCCTGGGCTTCGCTAACTTTTACCGGAGGTTTATCCGGAACTATAGCCAGCTCGCCTCCCCGCTCACCCAGCTCACCTCTCCTGCTAAGCCCTTTCACTGGACTCCCCCGGCCGAGGCGGCGTTCGTAAAACTAAAAACTCTATTTTCCACCGCCCCTATCCTGACCCAACCTGATCCCTCTAGACAGTTTATAGTAGAGGTAGACGCCTCAGACTCCGGGGTGGGGGCCGTCCTGTCCCAGCGAGCCGGGGAAGACGGCAAACTCCACCCCTGCGCCTTCTTCTCCCGCCGACTGTCCCCGGCAGAGCGGAACTATGATGTGGGGAACAGAGAGCTCTTGGCGGTGAAGCTGGCACTGGAGGAGTGGCGACACTGGCTGGAGGGGGCGGAACAGCCATTCGTAGTGTGGACAGACCACAAAAATCTCTCCTAAATCCAGTCCGCCAAGCGGCTCAACTCCCGCCAGGCACGCTGGCAGCTGTTTTTCACCCGTTTTAATTTCACATTGACTTTCAGACCAGGAACCCGCAACGCTAAGCCTGATGCGCTGTCCCGCCAGCACTCTCCCGACGAAGATACGCCCTCTCCAGCCACCATCGTGTCGCCCTTCCGGGTGCTCGGGGCCGTTACCTGGGAACTCCAGAACCAAATCCAGGAGGGACTTCGCACGGACCCTGACCCAGGTAACGGTCCCCCTAACCGTGCTTTTGTTCCCCAGGGAGCCCGTTCCGCCGTCCTCCAGTGGGCTCACTCCTCCCGCTGGTCCTGCCACCCCGGACTCTCCCCGACCCTGCATCTCCTTCGGCGGTTCTTCTGGTGGCCCACTATAGAAGAGGATGCTCAGCGTTTCGTGGCAGCTTGCTCGGTCTGTGTCCGGGGAAAGGCCTCACACCGCCCCCTGCCCGTGCCCTCCAGACCCTGGTCTCACATAGCCTTGGACTTTATTTCTGGTTTGCCCCGCTCCCATGGTAACACCATCATCGATCGCTTTTCTATCTGTTCATTTTGTCCCTCTCCCCAAGCTCCCCTCAGCCTCCGAGACAGCCCAACTCCTCGTCACCCACGTGTTTCGTCTCCATGGTATCCCCTTGGACATTGTCTCCGACCGCGGACCCCAGTTCACCTCCCGGGTCTGGAGGGCCTTCTGCCGGGCGCTGGGAGCCACAGTGAGCCTTTCCTCGGGCTACCATCCCCAGACCAACGGGCAGACCGAGCGGGCTAACCAACACCTCGAGTCCACGCTCAGGTGTGTCTGTGCAGCGGATCCCTCCTCCTGGTCGGAGCAGCTTCCCTGGGTTGAATACGCCCACAACACCCACACCTCTGCTGCCACCGGCCTCTCCCCCTTCGAAGCCTCACTAGGTTACCTGCCCCCACTGTTCCCGGCCCAGGAGGAGGAGATAGCGGTCCCGTCCGTTCAGCATCACCTCCGCCGCTGTCGCCGCACCTGGCGTCGGACTCGCCAGGCGCTCCTCCGGACCACCGAACAGAACCGTCGGACCGCTGATCGCCACCGGACCCTGGCTCCCCAGTACCAGGTTGGACAGTCAGTGTGGCTGTCCACCAGGAATCTTCCCCTGCAGGCCACCTCCAGGAAACTAGCTCCCCTTTCCGCATCCTGAAGGTGGTCAATCCGGTGGTCCTCAAGCTGGACCTTCCCCCCACCCCGTCTTCCATGTGTCCCAGCTCAAGCCCCACCTCGGCGATCCACTGCAACCTCCGGCCCCCGCTCCGCCCCCTCCGCAGATCATCGACGGAGCGCCGGCATATACTATCAACCGCCTCCTTGATGTCCGGCGGAGGGGACGGGGCTTCCAGTACCTGATGGACTGGGAGGGGTATGGGCCGGAGGAGCGCAGCTGGGTTCCCACCGGTGATATCCTGGATCCGGCATTAATAAGAGAGCTCCACGCCACACATCCGGACAAGCCCGCACCACGGGGTGTTGCCCAGCTGACATTGGCGAGTCGTTAGGGGGGGGTACTGTCATGATGCGGCAGCTGGGGCCGCATCGGGGTGGGTTCAGGGATTATTTTCTGTTTTGTGTTCTTTTCTCGTTTGCTGCAGGCTGGGAGGCGGAGCCGGAGGTTGAGTTCTCTGTGTAGCGACGACCAGGCACACCTGCGCAGCCTTCCACACCTGTCTCCACTTTCCCCTCATCACTCTCCCTATTTAACCTGCCCTCTGTTTTCCCTTCCTCGCCAGTTCTTCATAGCAGTGCACCCCTTATCCTGCCAGAAGTTCCAGGCCGTTTTACTCCTCCAGCTGCTCCCCCGTTCCTCGTCCCCAGTGTGTTTCCACACCGCTGTGCCTCCCTTGGGTCCCTGGCTGTTTCCTCGCCCTGTCTCTCCTGTGTGCTCTCCCTGTGCTCCAGGTCGCTCACGTGGTCTCTCCTGTGTCGTTCCTCCAGTTCCCCTGGTCCCTGCCTGGTCGTCCTGGCTCTCGAGCTCCAGCCCGTCCTCCCGGCCTCCCTCACCTGCCTTCTACCTGCACCATTCCCCGGACCCCGCTCTGGTCACGGACCCAGACCCTGCCAGACCCACCGCTCTTTTGGCGGCCTCTTTGTGTTCTACCCCAGCCCTTTCGGCCCTTTGCTTTCTGTGAACAATAAACGCCCTGGTGAATCCGCACCCTTGAGTCCTCCCTTTTTCAGCGCTAAGCGCTTCATAACAGTCATAACTGTTTGTGATAGATATTTTTAACTGCTCTTTATGCTGTTGAGTAATTTGATCCAGAGGTTCTCAACCTGAGGGTCAGGCTGCTCTTGAGGGTCTTCTGATTGGTCAATAGATGAGGGTAGTGAAAGAAGAAAGAGACAGCCTTCAGTAAGTAAAGGACTGAAGTTTGAAGATGAACTCACAACATTTCTTCTTAGACTAGAAGGTAAACAGTTATTAATAATTTACTATGAAGTGATGGCCAAACATTCACAAAGCTACTTTAACAATGCATTGTGTTTTGTAAACCTTATTGCAACATCATTTTGTAAATGTTAAATGTAATCTGAAAAGTAACTATATCTGTCAGATATAAGTGATGGAGTGTAAAGTACTACTACTATACAATGGAAACAAGTAACTCAAATGTGTACTTAACAATACTTGAGTAACTGTTCTTTTTTACTTTCCACAACTTAATTTCAGTCAAAGAAAATCTAGTACTGTCACTCACTGACAGGCCGGTGATGTTGTTTTTATGTTCCATTTGTATAGTGCAAAAAACAATGCTCATGTAGTGATTCAATCATGATTATAATTTGTAAAGACTGGATTTTCTTGGTTTTGTTTATTTATTCACTTTTACTAGAGGTACATGCAAATGTAGGTAACATATATTTGGAGCATTTAGCTAAAAAGTACTTAATATTTTCAGTTTATTAACAGATCAATTTGCAGTAAGCATCATTAAGAGTGTAAAGGTGAAAAGAAAAGTGTAAAACCATGAATCAGTGAAAACACAAGTACAAGTTTTCTCCTATTCGTTACAGTAGATGTCGTCTGTTATGTCGAAGTTTTGATAAACAGAGTCTTGTTGGTCTCCAACTGTATCATCATTCTGGTGACAGGCGCTCTGCTGTTTGGAGCTCACCTGCTTTGAGTGTGTTACAACTTCTTGATTTTCATATATCTAAAAAGAAGAATCAACAAAAAATGAACAGATGAGAGGGCGACTTCACTCACACAGTCATTAACACACATACTCCAGTTATCATTCACATATTTTGTAATAAATAGATCAGTAATTATTAAAAACTCTATTCTTCTTGCCAGAGAATCTAAAAATGGCCCAATAATCATTAATATAATATAATAATATAATCAATTATTCAGTTCATTCATTCAGTAATTTGTTGTAGAGCAACACATCTTGTCATCTGCAGGTCAGACTGCTGTGAAATTTGTTATAAATAATCATTAACCAAGGTAAATTACGTCTAATAATTTTGTGACCTTCCTAATTTCCTGTAGATATTCATAGCAACCAGAGTAACTGCCACATTTTTGTTGATCATTTGACCTTTAATCTAATGCCATCATCACAGTGAAATGTTCACTGGTCCCTGAGAAAATCCAAAGGTACACGGTTCATGAAATTCGCTGAGTACATTCATGGTTTCAAGAGGACAAACTCCTTCGGTTTTGAGCTTTTCCAGGCCACCCACACCCTAAAAACAAACTTGACATATTCAGCTCCACTAATAGTAAAATTATTAGTAGGTTGTTCTGTCCCACACATTTGTAATGTGGACTGTGAAGCACACTGGAGCTTCTTGTGTCCACTAACAAAGGATTTGGATGATTGTTTTCTTACATCTGCTCCACCCATCGCTTCCTCTGCATCTGCTGCCTTGGTCCTGTTTCTGTTCATGTTGACTCCACCTCCTGGAAACACACAGTCCAAGAAACTGTTGTTGTTTGCATGCATGTATATTTATGTGTGTTTGCTTGTGAGTGCATTGTTCAGTGCATGTATTTGTATATTAAACATACCTTGCTCTTTGTAACATTTGTATTTACAAAGTATAACCAGGGCAAATACGAGTACGGCCAGCAGCACAGCAGGCACAATGAAAACCACAGAGTGAAAGAGAGATGGATCTAAAAAAAACAAAAATAAAACAAAAGAAATGAATTAAAAAAAACACACAGAACAGAATATAATATAGACTTCCTGAAAACACATATTAGCAGCACAGTCCCCCTATATCTGTGATCACAATCTTAAGAGCACAACAGCAGAAGGAACACCAAACATGAGATTTGTGCTTTCACGTTCCCTTTTTAATTGTTTCAACACACACACACACACACACACACACACACACACACACACACACACACACACACACACACACACACACACACACACACACACACATACCTTTGATTTGTTTGCCAGAGACATGGGTTGATTGTGATCTGACAGTTTCCACGGTGCTGATCAGAAAGACTGTCAGATAAAAGGATTGAGAACAGACCATTTTATTTTTTGATTGATTTAGATTTTTTTGTGAGATGTTACATTGCAATGAAATTTGCATCCATGTAAAAAAAAAACAAAAAAAAAAACGCGCCTTTACTTTCCCTGATGGAAAGTAAAGGCAGTTTCGACATGTTTTAGTTTCAGGAATCCAGAAGGCAGGAAAAGGGATTAAATATATTATGTCATTGTGACCTGATACAGAGCTGAGCAAACAGAATCACCAGGACACTGAGTTTATACAATAAGGATCAAACCTGGATATAACTTAACAGCTACATTCATTTTCACTACTCATTACTCTCTTTTCATAATCGTACCTACTAACAGCTGAATCTTGGTGTAGTTTCCAGGACTCCACTGTGAGTCTGAACCACACCAGTATGTCCCAGCATCATCTGCTTTCAGCTCTGTGATCGTCACTGAGAAAGAGCTGGAAGAAACATCATCTTGCAGTGTGAACCTGAGGTCAGTCTGGCCTGAGGTTTGACTCGTCACCATGTCTGTACAGTTGTTGTGCTGGTCTCCCTTACAGAGGAACTTCCTGTTTGTCTCGTGTTGTGGTGGATAGGGACACTGCATAGTTAATGGACGTCCCATAGTGCCAGTTAGTATGTTTGATTTCACACAGCACCACTCTGTCACACAGAAGGAGGTTTGAGCTAATTTAGTTAAGGATTTTAATAACACAGTAACCTGTTCTCAGGTCAGATTAGAAAATATTATTGTCTCACTTTCCTTTAAATAAAGAGTCAAATCAAAGTTTTGTTGATCTCCACACACCTTTAGTTCTTTAGTAACTTTTTCTCAACACCTGTTAAAGGTAAATGGTTCACTGCAGTATTATGAGGTAGATCTATGACCTCTTACCTTTGACTTCCAGCTCAGCAGCAGAGAAAACATCCAGGCCAGTGTTTCTATGGACGCCACAAAGGTACGACCCAGAATCCTCTTGGGTCAAACTGGTAATATTCACTGTGAATTTCCTTGACTCCTTGTCATCAGTAAGTCTGAACTGTGCATTGTGTGTGTTGTCAGAGGTGATTAGTGCCTGCTGCAGACATGTGGAGGGCTGCTTTCCTCTGCAGATGTACTTCAGGTTGTTCTGGTCCTCAGACTCATATGAACAACTGATGGACACTGAACCTCCCTCATAACCTTGAATATTGGTGGAACGATCACAGCAGCTGTCTGTCAGTGAAATAAACAACATCAGACTGTTACAAGGACAGACAGATGTATCTTGATCTATATTTGAGTAACAGCAGCAATCGCAATATGAACATACTGGACTTTAGGTAAAATACAGGAGTATCATTGACTAAAGGTAGTAATAGAAAAATCGCTCTCAGTGTTACATTACTAATGGATAATTGGTACTTGGTACTGCATTTATGTGCATTTAAATGTTGATCTGGAGCTATTTTAAACCACTTTAAAAACTGTTCTGCAGTTTAACCTGGAACATTTAATCACATTTCAGAGGAAACTGAATGTAGTATTGCAGAAGTATACAGTTACAAAAAAGTGCTCAACTAAAGTACATGTACCTCAAAACTGTAAATGACTTACTTTCCACAATTGTGTATTGCTCAGTGGCTCCATTGCCATGATAAATTATAGGGACAAGCAGTTTCAATTATACAAAATGGTCTTGATAATTAAAATGAAATTATTTCAGTGCAAGTTCAAACAGAGTTTATTCATTTACCTGGCACTACTTCCAGTCTTACTTCAGTGTAGGTATCTTTTCCAGTCCTGGTCACCCCACACCAGTATTTCCCAGCATCCACAGAGCTCAGATCAGAGATGGTCGTTGTGAAGACTTGTTTCTCTTTGTCATCATAGATGGAGTATTTGTTCTTCTTTGCTTCTGTAGTCTTAACCAGAACATCACTGTCGCCACAGTCATCCCTGCACAGGTATTTCTCATAGGACTCATAACCTTCTCCATAGGAGCAGGAAACATTAACATCTCTCCCTTCATATCCAGACACATGGATCACTGCTGCTGTACTGGTCACACAGATCAGAGCAACTGTAAAGACAAGACAAGATGAAATAGAAAAAACACCAAACTGAAAACAGGTTTTCACTTGAAGTAACTTTGTAGTTATTTCAAGTTAAACCAAGTGTGCAGATAAGACAAGATGACAAAAATAGCTGAAAACAAAAAAGTTAAACTAAGTGCACAGATATGTGTGTTTAACACTGTTATGATGTCTTCATTCAAGATCATTTTCACTCTTAAAGTTTGATTTCCAAGACAAATTGACAGATGTACATTTGTTACTTGTGTACAGTATATGAGGCTTTATCTTAAGATCAAAGTGATCTTGGTAAATAAAATACTAATCACTTACTACAGAGGATGTTCAGCAGGTTTTGAAGGCTCTGCATCTTCATGTCACTGCAAAGAAACAGAAACTAAGCTGATGTGATCAGAAATAACTGATGCCACTGTGTGAATGTGTGAACTGACTCTTCACATAAACAGCACTGTGTAAAATGTTGAGAGATAAATATTACACTGAAAGTATGTGTCAAAAACCTTTTAAATGCTAAAATAGATCAAATTAAATCAAGCTTTTTATTTAAAATTAATATGAAAATATTCTTTAATGAATGCAGACCAACAACATTTTGGACATATTTACATTTAATCATTTAATAATGTGCAATGCAATCTGTAATCTCACATAGATAATATGATGACTCTTCTCTCTGCAGGATCATACAGAAAGTGTCTCATATTGAATTCAATGTGACATTAAAACATTACCAACAGAGGGTTCAATGTGACACACTAACCAGAGTTCTGTGTGTCTGTTTTGTAGAAAGTGGGCTTAATCAGAAGAGCAAGTTCAGAAAACTAAATGAAAATCCTTTGAAATGTGTGTGTGTGTATTTGAACTTTTATCTCTGTGAAGACGAGTGTGAGTTTTAAAACTTTTGGGTAAAAGGACATTTAGGCTGGTCCTCACAACTTTAGATGGCTGTTTGAGGTTTGATATTGCCTTTGGGTTTCAGGTTAGGATAATGTGTAGGATGTGTAGGTGCATGCATGTTTGACTCTCTGGAATATATTGTTATGCTCTAAAGTAAATAAACAGCACTTACTTATTTCCAGCAGCTGAAGATGTATTCTGATCCTTTACTTGACTGAAACCAGTACAACAGTCTAAATGTCTTTACAAGCTCAAAATTGTACTTAAGTAAATTTTCAGAGCTACTGCTCGTCTTGCCAGTCTTACTCTGATCAAGAAAAGACTGGTGATCAGTCTCATGCCACTGTGAGGCAGGAAATGTGAAGTTAAACTCTGTTCCTGTTCATCGTAGTTAACACAAACAAGCTCTGACTTCAAAATATTTAAAAACCCACCTTTTGAAGTCACTTTGGACTAAAACCTTTGGTAAATTGCACACTGTATATTTAATTAATGCTGATTTTGATGTTTACATTGTATATTTTGATTTAATACTGTTCTTATTTATATATTGCATATTTAGTATCTGGTTCTGCAGGTCTGTAATTCTGCAGTTGTGGTTTTAATTTATAATTCTATTTTATCCCCATTTTGCTGTAACATGCCGATTTCCCTCATGTGATCAATTAATCTAATTCTAAAAGTAAAAATATGACTTCAGCTAAATGGCCTCTGTATCTGATACATCATTAAATAAACACATAAACATTATCACTTAACAGCAACATTTTACTGGTGTAGCTGTTCAAGGTGGAGCTAGTTTTAACTACTACTGATGGGTAAATTAGTCCAATGGCTCTCAACCTAGGGGTCAGGCTGCTCCCTTACAGCCTTTTCATTTATTTATTTTATTCATTTAATTATTTTAAAATAATAATGATAATAATACTTGAATTGATGAATTTATTCAACAATGACAATGCTTTATAAATACTTGATTTTCTTAGTTTCTATTATTTATTCACTCTTACCAGAGGTACATATACACATGTAGGTATCTTATATTTGGGGTATTCAGCTAAAACTAACATTCTCAGTTTCTTACAAGGAGTGCAGGTGTGTTAAACTGTTTGTTATATAAACAGTAAGCATCATAATGAATGTAAATGTGAAAGCAAAAGTATAAAATCAAAGTTAAAACAATGAAAACTTAAATAGTGCATATGTCTGATGGTAATTATAAAACAAGTCTAGATGGATACACAGAGACCAGCAAAGTTTTCAGTCAGTGGTGGTTTGTGACTATGTGTTGGTTAGCTGTTAATGTTAAAGAAAACACAAACATTTCGTTACAAATGTGACAAAACAATGCAAGATTGTTTCTTATCTCCTTTACTGTAAAACTGATTCCGGTGGATGTCTTCTGTTGGTACCAAGTTTTGATACACAGAGTCTTGTTGGTCTCCACCTGTATCATCATTCTGGTGACAGGTGCTCTGTTGTCTGGAGCTCCTCTTCTTTAGGCACGCTTCCACCATTTCATGAATCTAAATAAGGATCAATAAAAAACAGAGATGAGTGGGTGACTTCACTCACACAGTCATTAATACATGTTGTAGAGACACCAGTTGACATATTTTACAAAAAACAGTAAGTAATTACCATAAACTAAAAATCATCACTCGATTATTCAATTCATTTGTTCAGTAACTTGTTCCAGAGTAACACATTCCTGATCATTTTGGTGACACCACTGTCAAGTAACAAGACAGAGAGTCTACAGCTGTGCCAGCACCTCTGTGAGGTTGTACATCGGCAACAAGGTATCTTTTAGCTGATTAATAACATTTGCATGCTAAAATACTCACAGTGACAATGCTTACATATATTTACCACATTTGCCATTAGTTTAGCCTGTTAGCCTGCTAAGATTTGTTAATCATCACTAAACACAAAATACACGTGAGGCTGGTGGGAATGTTGTTAGTTTTACAGGTATTTGGTCATAAACCAAAACAGTGGAGAAAGTGACATTTTGATGGTAGCACATCAGAATACACCATTTTTAGGCTATACATGTCAGTACATAATGTCAAGGCAATCTATCTCATAGATGTCGAGATATTTCAGTGTGGATTTTCATTTACTTCCCTGAGTACGTTCAAGGTTCCAAGAGGATAAACCCCTACGGTTTTGAGCTTTTCTCAACCACCTCCATCAAGCCCTTTATGTCTAAATTGTATACAAAAACATCTAATAAGCAGGCTGCAGTTTAATATGCTGAGTATATTCATGGTTTCAAGGCTATAAACCTTTTTGATTTTGATGATCCCTCAACCTTTACAGTAGTGCCACCCTGAAAGCAAACTTGCATCTGCTGCCTTGGTCTTGTTTTTGTTCATGATGACTCCACCTCCTGGAAACACACAGTCCAAGAAACTGTTACACAGTTTGCTTGTATGTATATGTATGTGTGTGTTTGCTTGTGAGTTCATGGTTCAGTGCATGTATTTGTATGTTAAACATACTGTACCTTGCACTTTATAACACTTGTATTTATGAACTATAACCAGGGCAAATATGAATATGAGCAGCAGCACAGCAGGCACAATGAAAACCACAGAGTGAAAGAGAGACGGATCTAAAAATAAAATACAGACATCTGAAATCAGTGTTGTGTCTGTAATACAGATCTTTAGAGCACAACAGCTGGGAAAACAGCAAACATCAGAACTGTGGCCTTTCAGCATTTGATGCTTTCATGTTCCCTTTTTATTAATAGTAAGGAAGTTGTTGTTAACACTGCATAGACAATGCTAGCAGTAAACGCTGTTTACTTACCAACAGCTTCAGCCACTGTTGTGTTAACAAGAGGTTAGAATAGCTTCTTCATCCTCTCATGTTGGACTGAGGGCAGACCGAACACTACAGTGACTCATTATTGCAAAATGATATTATCAGACAGGGCATGTAAACATCAGCAGGAGAAAAGAACTGATAGAAACAAAAAGTTAGTCACATTGGTGTTGTTTACCTCCACTGGAGACAGATGTGGTTAGAAAAGGAATAAAGTACATGCAGACACAGGAATGTTCTGGATTTTTATCCAGCGCCATCAGCTGATCAAAATAGAATATAAAGGAAGTTTTGAGATGTTTTAGTTTCAGGAAACCAGAAGGCCTGAGGTTTGACTCGTCACCATGTCTGTACAGTTGTTGCGCTGGTCTCCCTTACAGAGGAACTTCCTGTTTGTCTCGTGTTGTGGTGGATAGGGACACTGCATAGTTAATGGACGTCCCATAGTGCCAGTCAGTCTGTTGGATTTCACACAGCACCACTCTGTCACACAGAAGGAGGTTTGAGCTAATTTAGTTAAGAGTCAGATTAGAAAATATAATTGTCTCACTTTCCTTTAAGTAATTACTATATTTTGAGAAAGAGTCAAATCAGAGTTATGTTGATCTCCACACACCTTTAGTAAATGGTTCACTGCAGTATTATGAGGTAGATCTATGACCTCTTACCTTTGACTTCCAGCTCAGCAGCAGAGAAAACATCCAGGCCAGTGTTTCTATGGATGTTTCTATGGAAGCATCATAATGAGTGTAGAAGTGAAAGCAAAATTTATTCTTTATTCTTATTCTTTAATCTATAGGTCAGACTGCTATGAAATTAGATGTAAGAAATCATTATCCAAGGAAAAAGTTCATAATAATGGTGGTGACCTTCCTGACATTTTATATCAGGAAACAAGGACAAGAGTCTACAGCCATGCCAGCACCTCTGTGAGACACAAAGGTTCATTTAGCTGATTACTAACATTAGTATGCTAAAAATGCTCACAGTGACAATGCTAACATACTGAAGTTTACCATGTTTGCCATCTTAGTTTAGCCTGTTAGCCTGCTAATATTTGATAATTATCACTAAACACAAAAAACATGTGAGGAATGTTGTTAGTTTTCCAGGTATTCAGTCATAAATCAAAACACTGGACAAATTGACATTTTGACCTGATGGTGGCACTAAATAAAGAGTCAGGATTTCACTGAACTTATTATAATTCATCCTCTTTTAGGCTATAAATATCAGTACAAAATTTCACAGCAATCCATCTGATAGTTATTGAACATTGTAAAGAATCCAACAACTATTGTCTGCCTCTGACTTTGACTGTCACGAGGTCAGCTCCTTGACCTGTCTGTCAGTGTCTGTCTGTTTGTCTCTCTGTGTTGCCTGCCCCTCCCCCTTGCTCTCTGTCTCTCCTGCTGGATCTGCCACTCCACACCTGCTGTGCCTCTACAATCAAGCTCACCTGTTTCCTATCAGCCCATCACCCAGGATGTACTTAATCCCTGCTCCTGCCTTCAGTCCCTGCCGGATCGTCACTCCTGTTCATGGTTTGTCTAGAGAGAAGTTCGGCTCTTCTAGTTTTACACCAGTTACTGCTGTAGTACTAGTCTGCTCTTTTCTTATCCTGTGTTCTCTGTTCTGTTTTTGCCCGCCTGCCTGCCCACCTGCCATTCCCTCCAGTCTGCCTGCCACTCATATTTTCCAAATAAACGTTGTTTGTCTTAAAGTCTGTGTTCTGCTATTGGGGTTCCAAGCCTAGTCGTGACATTGACATAACCTTCATGCCTTGATTTTATCCTTCCTCAACTTCTGTAATGCTCTGTTCACTTGCCTTAGTCAAGCCACACTGGAACATCTTCAGCTTGTACAAAATGCAGCATCTAGGCTATCGTCTAGGACTGGCCATTGATCACATATCACTCCTGCCCTATGCAGAACTCTGCCTACATTTCCAAGCTACCAAGCCCTTATACCACTGAGTGATCTCTTAGGTCATCTGATCAAAACCTGTTGGCCAAATGCACTTTTGCTGTCCTGCCACACAGACTTTTGAACGATCTTGCCCTTCCCATGAGCTCAGCAGAGTCTGTCGACTGTTTCAAAAAACACTTAAACAGGCTTACTTCAGTGTAGATATCCTTTCAGAATCAGAATCAGAATTAGACTTTATTGCCAAGTAAGTTTCCAGTCCTGGTCACCCCACACCAGTATTTCCCAGCATCCACAGAGCTCAGATCAGAGATGGTCGTTATGAAGAAAATCAAATAGAACAAAATAGCTTAAAACAGGTTTTCACTTGATGTAACCTGTAGTCATTTAAAGTTAAACCAAGTGCGCAGATATGTGTGTGTAACACAGAGCACATCTGTTGTGATGTGATGTGTGACAAATTGGCAAATGTACATTTGTTGTGTGCACTATATGATGTTTTTTCTTTATTTTACATCGTAAACTGATCATGATAATTTGCACATTATGCCACGTTTGCTTTCCCTCTTCAGTTAGTTGTGATGGTTGAGGTCAACAAGTGTCCTCAGAGAGCTGGAAGTACAAGTCTGTGTGTGTGTGTGTGTGTGTGTGTGTGTGTGTGTGGTTTCTCTTTCTTTCAATATCTCTGGAATATATTGTTATGCTCTAATGTAAATAGACAATAGACTCCTACTTATTTTTAGTAGTTGAAGAAGTAATCTGATCTTGAGTGAGACCAGTCCAACCTGTCTAAATGTCTTTACAAGCACTGCATTCAAAATACAACTTTAGTAAATTTACAGAACTATTACTGCGACTGTTCACCGCCTTATCTATCTATCTATCTATCTATCTATCTATCTATCTATCTATCTATCTATCTTATGAATCAATGTAAGTGTTTTATCCACACAAGTAAAAGTACTAATTCTGCTAAATGGCCTCTGTAACTGATATTTAATGTGATATTATCAGTTAACAGCAGCATTTTATTGGAGGAGAAATGTCCCTTTGATGCAACTGCTAAGATCTCACATCTAAAACATGACAAGGGGTCAACTAGATTCTGCTTATCTGAGTAAATATATTTTGTTGCTTTGCACCACTTTATTTCAATCCATGAAAAATCTGGATTATACTTGGATTACTATGCTTTGTAAAGACTGGATTTTCTTGGTTTCCTTTATTCACTCTTACCAGAGGTACATATACACATGTAGGTATCTTATATTTGGGGTATTTAGCTAAAACTAACATTCTCAGTTTCTTACAAGGAGTGCAGGTGTGTTAAACTGTTTGTTATATTAACAGTAAGCATCATAAAAAGTGTACAGGTGAAAGCAAACGTATAAAATAAAAGTTAAATAAATGAAAATGCAAGTACTGAATAAGTCAGATGGTAATTATAAAATGAGACAGGCTGTTGGACAGATTTTTAAGAAATACAAACAGGATAACTTTGCTATAAATGTGAGTAAAAAATACAAGATTCTCTCTTATCTCTTTTCTCCTTTACTGTAAAATTCGTTACAGTAGATGTCATCTGTTATGTTGAAGTTTTGATAAATAGAATCTTGTTGGTCTCCACCTGTATCAACATACTGGTGGCTGGTGCTCTGCTTTTTGGAGCTCCCCTTCATTGAGCCTGCCACAACTTCTTGATTTTCATAAATCTGAAAAAGAATCAACAAAAAATAAACAGATGAGAAGGCGACTTCATTATTAAAAACTGGTATTCTTCTTGCCAGAGAGTCTAAAAATTGTCCAATAATCACTTAAT
Organism: Lates calcarifer; assembly: GCF_001640805.2. Taxonomy (NCBI): domain Eukaryota; kingdom Metazoa; phylum Chordata; class Actinopteri; family Centropomidae; genus Lates; species Lates calcarifer. The sequence continues at coordinate 22,019,521 of NC_066837.1, read as the reverse complement.
TATTCAGGCCATTCCTTCAGTAACTTTCATTTGGCGACACCACTGTCAAGTAACAAGACCAAGAGTCTACAGCTGTCCCAGCACCTCTGTGAGGCTGTACATCGGCACAAAGGTGCTTTTAGCTGATTACTGACAAAAGTATGTTAAAATGCTCACAGTGACAATGCTAACATACTGAAGTGTAGCAGGTATAATGTTTAGCATAATTTCTCATACTCTTATCAAGGCAACCCATCTAGTAGTTACTGAAATATTTCAGTGTGGACTTAAGTTGTGGACCGACCAAGACTTCCATCCATGGAGCCTTGCTGCTAGCATGGCTTCAAATGTTTCCAAGTAAAACACGCCACAACATCAACCATGAAATTTCCTGTAGATATTCATGGAAACCAGAAAACAATCATGTTTTGTTCCTCCTGACCTTTCATCTGATGCCATCATCAGGTTTAACTTTACAAATTTTGCCTTAGAAAAATCTAAATCTAAAGAGTAGATGAAATTCACTGAGCTCATTTGTGGTTTCAAGAAGATAAACCCCTTCAGCTTTGAGCTTTTCTCAGCCACCTCCACCAAGCCCATTATGTCTAACTTGTACACGTGGAGTACAGTTAAATATGCTGAGCACGTTCATGGTGTTAAGGATATAAACCCTTTTGATTTTGATGATCCCTCAGCCTTTCCAGTAGTGCCACCCTGAAAACATACTGATACACTAATAGTAAAATCATCAGTAGGTTGTTCTGTCCCACACATTTGTAATGTGGACTGTAACACTGTACACTAACAAAGGCTTTGGACTATCACTTTCTTACATCTGCTCCACCCATCGCTTCCTCTGCATCTGCTGCCTTAGTCTCGTTTCTGTTCATGTTGACTCCACCTCCTGGAAACACACAGTCCAAGAAACTGTTACACATTTGTTTGCATGCATGTATATGTATGTGTGGTTTGCTTGTGAGTGCATTGTTCAGTGCATGTATTTGTATATTAAACATACCTTGCTCTTTGTAACATTTGTATTTACAAACTATAACCAGGGCAAATATGAGTATGGGCAGCAGCACAGCAGGCACAATGAAAACCACAGAGTGAAAGAGAGATGGATCTAAAAATACACACACACACAGAGAGAACAGAATGAAATAGAGACTTCCTGAAAACACACATTAGCTGCACAATCCACCCGTATTTGTTATCACAATCTCAAGAGCAAAACAGCAGATGTTACACTAAAAATCAGATCTGTGGCCTCAGAGCATTTGGTGCTTTCATGTTCCCTTTTTAATGATAAACAGTGTGTATTTCAACATAACTGTTGAAATACACTGTGTGTGTGTACACACACACACACACACACACACACACACACACAAACACACACACACACACACACACACACACACACACACACAAACACATACCTTTGAGAGGTTTGCTAGGGATATGGGTTGATATGGGTTGTTGTGATCTGACAGTTTCCACAATGGTGGTAGAGATTACAGTGCTGGTCGGAAACACTGTCAGGAAAAAAACTATTCTGGTGACATCAGTCAGTTGATTGGTCAACCACTTTAGTCCAGGCTAAAATATCTCAACAACCATTGGATGGCCTGCCATGAAAGTTCATGCAGACAGACAGACAGATCGCCAAAGGATGAATCTTGATCTAGTGCCATGAGCAGATCAAAAATGACACTTAAGCACCGAAATATCTTAATATGTATATAAAAACACTGTGCACCATTTCCCTGATGGAAAGTAAAGGCAGTTTCGACATGTTTTAGTTTCAGGAATCCAGAAGGCAGGAAAAGGGATTAAATATATTATGTCATCGTGACCTGATACAGAGCTGAGCTAACAGAATCACCAGGACACTGAGTTTATACAATAAGGATCAAACCTGGATATAACTTAACAGCTACATTCATTTTCACTACTCATTACTCTCTTTTCATAATCGTACCTACTAACAGCTGAATCTTGGTGTAGTTTCCAGGACTCCACTGTGAGTCTGAACCACACCAGTATGTCCCAGCATCATCTGCTTTCAGCTCTGTGATCGTCACTGAGAAAGAGCTGGAAGAAACATCATCTTGCAGTGATGAACCTGAGGTCAGTCTGGCCTGAGGTTTGACTCGTCACCATGTCTGTACAGTTGCTGCGCTGGTCTCCCTTACAGAGGAACTTCCTGTTTGTCTCGTGTTGTGGTGGATAGGGACACTGCATAGTTAATGGACGTCCCATAGTGCCAGTCAGTATGTTTGATTTCACACAGCACCACTCTGTCACACAGAAGGAGGTTTGAGCTAATTTAGTTAAGGATTTTAATAACACAGTAACCTGTTCTCAGGTCAGATTAGAAAATATTATTGTCTCACTTTCCTTTAAATAAAGAGTCAAATCAAAGTTTTGTTGATCTCCACACACCTTTAGTTCTTTAGTAACTTTTTCTCAACATCTGTTAAAGGTAAATGGTTCACTGCAGTATTATGAGGTAGATCTATGACCTCTTACCTTTGACTTCCAGCTCAGCAGCAGAGAAAACATCCAGGCCAGTGTTTCTATGGACGCCACAAAGGTACGACCCAGAATCCTCTTGGGTCAAACTGGTAATATTCACTGTGAATTTCCTTGACTCCTTGTCATCAGTAAGTCTGAACCGTCCTTTTCGTTTGTTGTCAGAGGTGATTAGTGCCTGCTGCAGACATGTGGAGGGCTGCTTTCCTCTGCAGATGTACTTCAGGTTGTTCTGGTCCTCAGACTCATATGAACAACTGATGGACACTGAACCTCCCTCATAACTTTGAATGTTGGTGGAACGATCACAGCAGCTGTCTGTCAGTGAAATAAACAACATCAGACTGTTACAAGGACAGACAGATGTATCTTGATCTATATTTGAGTAACAGCAGCAATCACAATATGAACATACTGGACTTTCAGATTTTTGAGAAACTAAACATAGTAAAAAACATAGTAAAAGCATCAGAGGTTAAATGCTCATTGTATACCAACAGAATGACCCCTCCCATTGTTGCATTACTAATGGATTATTGTTACTTGTGTATTTATATGCATTTAAATTTTAATCTGGAGCTATTTTAATCTTTTATCTTGGTCTTACTCCATCCTCATTATTTGACTAAATACATCAGTGTCTCTGAGAAAGCTCTGTGTATATGTTTCCATTGGGCCAAATAGTCAGTCACTTTGGTTGTATATCTTAATCATTGTTACGCTGACAACACTAGCAACCTAGACACTCCACAGTAAGCCACAACAAAGGAAAGGACTTGGTGACTCTCAACTCTATTCAAGCTAAATTCTGACAAAATAGAATGTCTCATCATCGGTTCCTAAAATACTTCAAGTGGCATTTTTCAGCGTATTGGCCCCTGTGTAAAATCTAAGACAATGAATATTACCATTATATTTGACCCCAAATTTAAAATCAAACACCATGTCAGTAAATTGGTGTTTTTCTCTGAGCAAACAAAAATCACTGTATGGAACATCTTCAGCTTGTACAAAATGCAGCATCTAGGCTATCGTCTAGGACTGGCCATTGATCACATATCACTCCTGCCCTATGCAGAACTCTGCCTACATTTCCAAGCTACCAAGCCCTTATACCACTGAGTGATCTCTTAGGTCATCTGATCAAAACCTGTTGGCCAAATGCACTTTTGCTGTCCTGCCACACAGACTTTTGAACGATCTTGCCCTTCCCATGAGCTCAGCAGAGTCTGTCGACTGTTTCAAAATTTCTGTAACATTTGATAACTTCAAGGATGAGCTCTGGGGCTGGCTGTTACAATACTGACCTCCAGTGTGCGCACAGAAGGACAGAGCAGAGTGTGCTCTCCTTGGTGCGGGACTCCACTGTGGTGACTGGTTGCTGTATACTTTCTGTGTCCATGTGTGTGTTAAATCTTTGTGCATTTTTGAATGTGATGTTGAAGCAAAGCACATTTTAATTTGTGATAAATAAATATAATAATAATAATAATAAAATATAATAAATATACTATATAGATAAAGTTTCACTTGCTTTTAATCAACTGTGAATGACTTAAACTGTTTTTGCTCTATGGCCCCATTGCCATGATAAATCATGGGGACAAGCAGTAGCAATTTAAAAAATGGTCCTGATAACTATGATGAGATAACCTTTAGTTTTTTGTTGAAATTCCACACAGAGTTTATTTATTTACCTGGCACTACTTCCAGTCTTACTTCAGTGTAGATATCCTTTCCAGTCCTGGTCACCCCACACCAGTATTTCCCAGCATCCACAGAGCTCAGATCAGAGATGGTCGTTGTGAAGACTCTTCTCTTTTTGTCATCATAGATGGAGTATTTGTTCTTCTTTGCTTCTGTAGTCGTAATCAGAACATCACTGTCGCCACAGTCATTCCTGCACAGGTATTTCTCATAGGACTCATAACCTTCTCCATAGGAGCAGGAAACATTAACATCTCTCCCTTCATATCCAGACACATGGATCACTGCTGCTGTACTGGCCACACAGATCAGAGCAACTGTAACAACATGAAACAGGAAAAAGCCAAAACTTGGAAACATTTTGATGACTTGTCATGTTTTTATGTTTATGGTTTATGCAGCGTCTTATTAGTAAGTACAGTATACAGCGTGTGAATTGTGAATCTGTTGCAAAATCAATTTTTAATCTTATACTGTAAATATAAATTCAATTTCTGTTGCAGGTATATTATGAAATTACCAAGACTAGCAGTATTACTAACAAGTAGCATACACCAGTATTCTGCTATAGGGTACCTATATTTTCATCCATCCATCCATTATCTATACCGCTTATCCGTTCAGGGTCGCGGGGGGGCTAGAGCCTATCCCAGCTGACATTGGGCAAGAGGTGGTGTACACCCTGAACAGATCGCCTGTCCATCGCAGGGCCAACAGACAAACAACCAATCGCATTCACATTCACACCTATGGGCAATTTAGAGTTTAAAAACGGATAATATTGAATAATTTAATCTAAAGAGCTTACTGCAGGTTATGAACAGCAGGTTTTGACGTCTCCACATCTCCATGTTTCTTCGAAGAAATAGAAACCATTGAAGACGTGTGTCAACTTTGGAAAATGGCACGCCCACAATATATGTCAGCACTCCATGAAAATGCTTCATTCTCTCACTTCTGCATCTAGAATAGCCATTTCTCATCTGTTCTAAGAACAGATATATTTCCTGTTTTGTGAAATCACGCTGACTTATTTGTTTTTATAGTTGCTGATCTTATCTTGTAAAGGAAGGAAAGTATTAGATTTGGCTACTGCCATTAAAAATGACTGGGGTGGTGTGAAGAAAACAAACTCATCTTTATTTGAGCATATGGCAGGCTCTGAAGTACTAACATTTTTTTTATTTTTAGTTTAGTCATGTGTTCACATTTCCACCACTAAGGGGCACTCTGGCATAATGCGTTTACGAGAAAGTACATGGTACATGACTGCAGCCCGACAGTAAATATATTGTATGCTTGTGTGTGTGTGTGTGTGTGTGTATATATATATATATATGTGTGTGTGTGTGTATATATATATATATATATATATATATACACATACACATACATACATATACATGTACATATATGTGTGTGTGTGTGTTTAAACACAAACTATGAAATTATTCATAAAACATTATTTCAATGACACAATTAAAAAAAACACTGGTTAAAAAGTGACAATTTTATATTTCTACTTCATAGAATTCTTAAAGGGCGGCACGGTGGTGTAGTGGTTAGCACCGTCGCCTCACAGCGAGAAGGTTCTGGGTTCAAGCTTTTCTGTGTGGAGTTTGTATGTTCTCCCTGTGCCTGTGTGGGTTCTGTCCAGGTACTCCAGCTTCCTCCCACAGTCCGCAAACCCTAAATTGCCTGTAGGTGTGAATGGTTGTTTGTCTATGTATGTTGGCCCTGCGATGAACTGGTGATCCATACAGAGTGTATCCAGTCTCTCGCCCAGTGTCAGCTGGGATAGGCTCCATGGATGGATGGATATTTCTTAAAGTAAAGAAGAGATTTTTGTTGCCTCATTTACTAATGTAAATGACATTTTTGAAATTTTCTTTTCATCTAAACTCTCCTTAAACCTTTCAGCCCAAGGCCACAAATGCATCCACAAATCCATTTACTAGCCACTCGAAGCTTCGAAAGTGGACATTTTGAAAATGTTTTTGGGATTGCTTGAAAATTTAGAAATATTTAAAGTACAGTAACATTCAATATATAGAACTTTTGCTATATTATTGCTGATAATGACCGCTGACTACAGAGCAATAACTCAAATGGTTTGTGAAATGTGTGAGCTTAAGATTAAACTGCCAGCAACTCTGGACCATAGCCTCATAATCAACACATAACACAAGAATTGACTGAGTGCAACAATAAACATTTACTCAGAGTAAATTTTACTCAGGTTTTATAAAGTCAGACCAGGTCACTTTACGTGACTTTGTGGAGGAACATGAATAGTTTCTTAAACCATCATAACCTGAAAATTGTCATCATCAGCTAATTAGTGAACTCTGTAGAAATGACCAAAATTTTGTTCGCAAGTCACTTGCCATGATAACACATAAGGAAAGATGACAACTAACTGTGATAGCATTTTGCTGTAGGGACCAGGATTTTTGATATGACAGTAAGATAGTCTAATTGATTCATGTGAGAGCTTCACTTAAACAGTGGACAAGCACCAGTAGATTCTGGTTAAGTGACTTTTCAGTCACTATACATACACAAAAAGTAATGTAATCTGCCTTTGCTGCAATTAAAAATTCTCATATGTTAAATAAAAATTTGAAATGACTTATACTGCTATTAGTTGTATTGCTATGTTAGCAGTTAATACTTTAATTATCACTACTATCATTACTACTGCTGTATTACTGGCATCACCTTACATTTTATTGAAATATGCATTTCACTGAGTACATTGGTCTCTATGAAGATAGTTTCATTAAATACCATAGTTTTTATACTCTGGACCCCCTGTTGAAACCAGACATAATTACAAGCTTAAAATATTGTGCCACCATTTAAAACTACTGACCCCACCCTGGCCAGTGCATTATAAAATACCAGTGGTGGTATATGTGGGTGAAAGCATGTCTGTGTATTTTCCCTGAGCTCAGCCATTCCCTCCACTCCAGCTGACCGCTCAGCTGTGCCTGTCGCATACTGCAGCACAAACTGTTTCCATATCTCACACACTCTCACACCGAAAGGTTAACATTAAGACCCCTGTGCAGAGGGATAAGTGTGTCCCGAATTAGCGAGGATGCCAAGGCGAACTGGGCTGTTGCCAAGGTGCATTGCCGAGGGGTGATGGGTGTTGCTGTGGTGGGTTGGGTTTCTCCACTGTGGCTTGATTGCATGTCGGCAGTGCGCAGGGCGCGTGTGCTGTGGTCATCTCAAACTACAACCCAAGACAAACACACACACACACACACACACACACAGGGCAAGGGGCAAGGGGCAAGGGCTGGTATATATAGGTGACACTCTCATGTCTTTAGGGTCTATCTTAAACCTTCAAACTTTGTGTTAATGTCTCCCTCTATGTCTTACTCTCTTCCCTTCTCTTTCTCACTTATTCATATGTATCTACAAGCTTCTTTCAGATGTATAAATCATTTACATGAACAAATTATGTACTGCTACTATGAATGCAGATTTTTTTTATAGAAAGCCTACATTACAAAGTGGAGGCGTGAAGTTTGAAAGATGCTGAGTGTTTATCCTCTGGGGAACTGAAAAAATGACAGTGAAGATGTTGGCATTGGCCAACACACAGGATCCTAAAGCCATTCCAACAATTTAAGACTGACTTAAGATGCTCAGGCAGATGGTTAAATGGATTAAATGTCAGCACTAAATAGAATAAATAAATAATCAAAGCTAATGGTAGTTAAACTTAAGTTATTTATGCATCCACTATTTCTGTATGTCTCGTCATCTTCCACATATTAACACTGGAATCTATTGTAATGTAACAGAAATAAACATTCAAGACCCAGGCAAAATGTGCAACAATTAAACAGCAGCAAAATAACTGCTGTAAGGTAACTAAACATTAGGTTTGAACATCTATTATTTCACTCACAGTAGTTCTCTTTGTTCTCCTTGTTGGTTTGGAGGGAAAAAGAGGATTGCAGGCCAAAGGGGGTGGGTTAATATAACTTCCTGGGTGTGGTCAATAGGGTGACAGGTGATTTCAAGGAAGGCTGGGTATCTAGAGTTGTGATTTAACAGGAACAAAATACATCAATGAGTTGCATCGTGGGAGGTGAAGTATCAAGTGTTTTTGTGGTGTTTGGCACATGCCAGGGACAAAAAGTCACTTGTGACCATTCTTCAAGTGCAATGCTAAACTGAGTGGAGTGTCCCTGGTGTTTGAAAGTGTCTGACAGTATAGTTACAGCCATGTTGTGTGTATCTCACACTCCCTGTAGTGGCAGCCTACAGACTTGAGACAAAAAACAGCCATTTCAGAGCACCTTCAAGCTCAAAATGTATGATGCCTGACGGGAATAAAGAATAAAGAATGGCTGATTTCACTCTGTAATACAGCACACGTGGTTTGTTTCTGCGCAGGGAGGTGTGTGTGTGTGTGGGAGGGGACATTCCTTCCATTCTTGTTCTTCCTGAGGAAAGAGGGAAAGCATCACACACACACACACACTCTCTCTCTCATATACACACACACACACGCACACACAACTGCTGACGACAGGCGGAGGGAGAGTTGCACATACACCCCTCATACAAGGTTATTCACACATCCGCCTGTTCTTTCAGCTCTCCACCCATCAAGCCCTAACAGTCTCAACCATCCATCCATCTAAAAGTAGCTTTGTATTTTGACAGGCACATTTCTGCTGCTATCAGGCTACACTACTGAGCTCCTACATGAGGTATACCAGTGTATGTCCTGTAGCTTCAGCCATGCACTCTAAAGGCTGTCAGTTTAGACATAGTTTAAGCTTCAGTGATTATTCAGGCTACAGGGATCCTCTTTCACAGAACTTAAGGGAAAAACATTAGCACATTAGCTATTGAACTGTACCTAGTTGACTTTGGTGGAAAATGTAATTGCTTCTCCTTCTTTCACTCAGCAGTGAATGCACACACACACATGGGGAAAGAAGATGCCAACCAGAACAGTGGCTCATCAAAGCTCCACAGGGGTAGCGACGCCAGCACTGACGCACTGCTGCTCTCTTGCCAGCTAATGGTCACTGAACACTCATAATGGTTTTTTCTTTTGGGCAGTTAGATGGATAATATCTCTTTGTTTGTATCCATGTGTGCCAACATAAAGGCTAATAACCCCTGGGTTTTTTGGCCCTATATGACTAACTTCACTTGCCAGTTGTTTTTCTACAACTCAGCCACACTGAGCCTTAGTGTGCCATACATAATACAGCACATATAGGAACAGGGTTGTTAGCAAAGTTTAATGCGGTATATTTAGATATATTGCTCATAGTGGCACATTCACAAACAAACAGGAAGTTAAGTGGATAAATCAAAAGAAATAAAACAGAAAAGCATGCTGAAGAATTGCATTTTATTTTCTGTAAATATAAAGACCTTTTGAACTCATTAGCAAAACACACATACACACACACACACACACACACACACACAAACTTAGTACATCAAGACTCACAGAGCTGCATACTGTACACTTCTGTCAGAAGACTCCTAAATTTTACAGGAAGCTTTTTACAAAGCAAACTTTCATTTCAAGAATGATCACACAAGCAGTATTGTCATGAGAATAAAAACTTTAAGCAGCTAGGTACAAATTTAATTTAAGCTTATCATCCATCCATCTATTCAGTTGCTGTCTCACTCAGGCACAAACACATTTACACACACCATATACAAGTAGAGTCAAATGGGGACATCTGAGTTTAGGCAGCACACTGGTGACTAAAACATTCCAAATCTTGGACAGTCTGCTGCGAGGCTAAAGTAAGTTTCAGAGCACCACAGAGTCTGCATGGCCAGGGCACCCAAAGATAATGTCACTCCATCCTCCAGATTTCAGCCTGCTCTCAGTCTGTGTTGATTTGACAGGGGTTTGTTCCCATTTCCCATGCTCTCACGTACAGCTTCAGGAAGTCCTTGTAGCGAGGAGCACAGCCGAGCCAGGCTTCGCCAAAATGGACAGAGCCGGTCAAAAGGTACTCATCTCCTCCAGGGTGGACACCGCACTGTGAGGGAACATTGACGCGTCCACTCCAGCTCCGCCCTCTGGCTCCACCCCAGGCAAACACCCCGCTCTTCTGACGAAACAGCCGGCTCAGGGTCACCACAGCGGGGGAGTGGTCGTTAGTACCTGACGCCACACCTTGAAAGATGCCACTTCCAGCTTCAGAGACCGGAAGATAGAGGATTAAAGCAATGAATAAAGCTTAGCTAAAATTTAGAAGTCTGAATTGGAGCAGGACCAAGCAGCTTTTGAAAACAGACATAACACAATCCTTTTCTTAAAGAAGTTGAATCAAAAAGTAAGATATAATGTGTTCTGTCTATTTTTATTAGACAGAACACATTATTATTGTTTACATCATTACTGTTTACAGCCTTTGTGCTAAGCTAACTGGCTGCTGGTGGTAGCTTCATATTGACTGTACAGAGGTGACAATGGTATTGATCTTCTCATCTAACTTTCTGCAAGTAACAGAATAACTGTTCCCTAAGTGTGTTCTTGTTAATTTATGTGCGTATTTACCAAAGTCACTGGTACACACAGCCAGGAGGAGCTCTTCATCTGAACAGGGTTTACAGGTGACTAAAATGGAAAAAAGAAAATAAGATGATTAACTCTTTGTTAAATCATTTTATGCAAAATCAAAAATTCTCATTTTCACAGTTCATTTTCTTTTTTTCATTACCTTTTGTGCAATCTGAAATATGTTTCACCCTTAGTCTGTTTCCTGTTCTCTCTGTTTCTCTGTTTCGGAGGATTTTTATGAGACATCAAACGAAATTGAGAGTATGTGAATGAGAACAGCAGGTGAGGGAAGAGACGTAATCTGAGAATTACCCCTTGACCCTGTCTGCTATAAAAACAGCTATAAAACGCCCAGACGCACGCACACACACACACACACACACACACACAGACAGACAGACAGGCCTGGACAGGCTTTTCTCTGTCTCATTAGGGAAGTGGTCCAGCCTTCCCTTGCACCACACTGCTTTACTCACACGGGTGGGCTACCCAAAATTCCCTGCTTTTAGTAGAGATCTGTTCCTGATTGACAGCCAGGAGACGATTGGCTGACCTTTGCACCTGACCCTAACAAGACCTTTTGATTGGCCTGCTTGTTTTCATAAGCCTAACTGAGCCGAGGCATGTCAGAGTGTTAAAGTGGGGGAGGAGAGAGTGTTGAGGGCCAGCATGTAGGTGAGATGAAGAAACAAGGGTGAAATAATTATGTGGCCTGTTGCACACAAAACCTTTTTTTTTTCCTTGACTCAGCTCTAGGCTGTCATGTTCACTTTACATCAGTGAACTGTGTCAGGTACGAGGAGTTTATCCGACCAATTATCTACAAATTGCATATGATTTACAAAACAACTGACTGTGTGAGGGTCAACTACCGAAGAAACTGAGTCTTAAAAGAGAGTTAACTCATCACAGTGAATACTTAGCTGTTTTTTTAAATTTTGCATTTTATGCATTACAATTTGTGTGTTCTTATCGTTTATCCTCCAGATATCATTTTTCTTACCAAGAGATTATAAATGCAATTGATTTTGAAAGCCATGAAATATAGTGGTAAGGTTTGGAAAATGGCCAGCAGTTCTCAAAGCAGTAATCAAAGTCACCACTATGAGCTTACATTTTAGAGACGTATGCTGCTAGAGAAATAAAACATGAACTAGACATTCTGAACTTGGAAGTGACCACTGAAACTAAACGTTTCGAACTTTAAAAATGAGTGACAAGCAGAAGCAACATTCAGTATGACTGTATGACACAGAAAACCACTAGCTGACTAAAACACTTGGTAGAAAATTAATTTCTCTAGTGGCACAGGACTCAACACACATTAATGCCAACTGCATAATAACACAAGAGCTGGATACAAATAAGAATCCTGTCATTTTGTTCTTGATGAATACACACACACACACACAAAAAAACATGTATAGGCATTCACCTACCTTCACCAGGGTGCAGGAATGGGAACATGTGTGCCCCAGGCCCCTGACTGGGCACCAGCTCGTACTGGAAAGCTGTGATCCTCCTGCTGATGTCTGCTTGTGGGATGGCTTCCACAAAGAGAACCCCCTCTGCCAGGCTGAAACAGTGCACTGTGCCCTGAGCCTGGTCCACCTCTGCCAGCAGCAGCCTCAGATCTCCTGCACGCTCCAAATACACATGAGAACCCTGAAACGGGAAGACACATATTCAGAGAAGCTACATCCACTTGACAAATCATCCTGCAAAAGTTTTATTCTGATTGTTAAACCTGTACAATTAATATCACTCTGGCCTTTACTATAATTCATGCAAACTCTAGATACCTTGAGACAACGGTGGTGTCACACCCTACCTGGGAGTAAGTATAGGGTTTGATGCACACATGGAGACCCGCCATGTGTCCTGATGAAGACTCAGTGTTCGGCCGCAGGTTGACAATGATGGCCCCGATGGGATAAAGCCACTCCAGAGACCCCTGAGAGCAGCGGAGGTAGACCTGCTCCACATCTCTGCGATGAGACTCGTGGCTCAAACCACTGCAGATGATAAGACAGATTGTCTTTTTACATTTGTCACAATGTTGGCTTGTTGTCAGAATAAGGTCGAATGTTTGAATCATCATAATCAAATGAAGAGAATGAAAAATGATGAACTACTACTTCTGCTACATGACTGAAAAACAGAGTTATATAGAGGGGATTTTACGATACTGCAGCATTCACTAAGAGAGACTCTGCTGCAGCTCTCTGCCAACAGATCTTGGGATCTGGACTGATGTGGTCTCTTGTCTCTGATGTGCTAAAGCTTCCTCAGCACAAGGAACCCGATTGAGCTATTAAGACTTTAGAAGTTTGAGGTGGGTAAACTTTACAACACCAAGTGCGAAGTACAGGCTTTCATTTTTTATGACTTGGGGACTTGGAGGAGTGATCAAAGGCACCATATGGCTGTATTTACTCTAGATAGGAACAGGAGCAGAGACATTCCTGTGATCACAAGTACATTTCTGAAATCTTAGGGAGACCCTTGTTGAAACCGTCTCTCAAAGTCAAATGAAGGTGCCTGTCTTTACAGCATACGGGTTGTTTCAGTCATTTCGAGTCATTTTACTTTCTGAGACAAGCGAATGCATAAAAAGGTTTAAATAAAGATGCTCATATGAATCACTGAGATCTGAGAGCATTCAGTTTCTGAGCAGTCACCACAAGCTGTGGCACAAAGCAGTATAAAATATCTTAAACCTCCATCGCACATCTGCAGCAGCAGTAATAACATGAAACCACTTCTTTTACTCTGACCTTCCAGTGCCCTTCCTGAGGATTACATTAAATCTTAATTAAACATCCATGCCTCTAATTATTCCTTAGAGCGTCGAAATCCCGTGTAATGGATAACAGAACCACTTCAAAAACTCAACCTCCCTCTCACACACGACTCAAGTTCCTCTCATGACTCCACTGTATTTCCAGAGTTTAACAAAAAAGATTAAATTTCCCTTTGGATTTCTTTAAGGAAATAGTTCATATCTATAACATTCCTGGATGAACTTTGTTTTCTTTGTCACCTATGATAACAGTATCAGCCTGTAACTGACTGATAATGATAAACAATGAGATTAATCACAGGTCCTTTGTTCAGCTCCATCCTCACCTTCCTCGCCAGCTACACTGGTCGCTGGAATACTGTGCCACCGCCCGACACAGGAGCACGGCTGTGATCCAGTGCGTAACCCACAGCCGGAGCATGGTGCAGCCAGTCCGCCCCGGCGGTCACCGGATCCCCGCACACCAGACCTGCCTGCCAGCCGCGCGCTCTGCAGCTCTCGAACCGCAAAGATCCAGTCAAATATCCCCCCAGAGATCCGTCCGGCGCGCGCAGGCTACATGGCGGGATCACCCGAGGCAAAGGCTGAACGTCTGAGCCACAAAAACATTTTGACAAGAGGTTTGTTAAAAAAAAAGAAAAAAAGGCAGCGGTGTGTGTCCGCGCGCGCAGCAGGACGACAGAGACAGTTTAAAAAACTTCTGCTGCTTGCGCTCCGCCTCACGTCACCGGGGGCGCGTGCCAGCAGCTGACTCCGCTTGAGTGACACGCGAGCGGTCGCTCCAAACCCCTCCCACACATTTCCCAAAGAGATGTGTGTGGAGATGCAGCCCTTGAGCTTTCAGTTAAAAACATCATCGAACTTTCACACAAATTAAACTAGACCCACTGGTTGGCACAGAACTCTCACTAGAGCTCGTGATACTGGTGATGAGCGATAAAGAACAACATAATGAAAAAAATAAATATTAAATGGAACTTGGCCTATAAGTGGCAAACTGCATTTAGCCACGTCTACATTTATTTGCCAAACAGTTTTCTTAGATACGTTCTCCTCAATTCAGTATCTTACAAGTCTACAGTGTTGTGTGCGCGCGCGCGTGCGCGCATGTGCCTGCTGGCTTCATAAACAGATGGATCATATTAACGCAGTGAAAATTAGAGCAGCATGCAGGTCTGGAGCAACAGCATCCTATGACTTCTACAACTCCCTCCACACATCCACCAGCTCCTCTGAAACAGCCAGTGTCTCGCTCTTACACTGGTAACATATATGGCTTATTCATTGGCACGCTGCCTGGCTGCAGCATGAACAGGACTAAAGTATGACTTTACCCCTTGAAGCCAATGTTAATTATATAAGCTAATGCTCCTGTACCATTCCTGTAATAGCACAGCCGTGTTATTTCCACGACCTATCAGGCTGTCCTTGGAGAAAAGAAAGCTCCCCTGACATAACACAAAGTCACACATGTGCTCTAAACGCCTGTTTGGTTCTCGGGCGGTTTTCCCGTGAGAAAACAGTCGGAACTGCAAGCATGTTACTGACTCGTCACATTCCCCCGCACAGCCAGAGCAATGTAACGCATTTCGAGAAATACCGAAACACAGACTCCTTTACTCACACCCCACCTCCTCTCCCCTCCCCTCACACTCAAACACCCACACACCACCCTCGCTTCCATAACGAATTTCAGTACTGCTGGTTCTGTTTTATGAAGCCTCTCTGCTGGCATGGCCCATCAGTTAAAGTGGGCTAAGCCAGGAGCCACTCGTCTCATTTTATATAAATTGAATGTCATAACATAAATTATACTCATTTCCATCTTCACTGATTGTAACTGATGATAAAGTGCAATAAGGGAAATTAAAGCAGCAGCCTGTAACTGAAGAACTGAAACTGGCATAAAGTTCCACTTCATGGTGAGGCACTGTTGATAATGTGTTTAAATGCTGTGCTTCATTTGTCAAAGCTTTATAGATAAGTAAGGACCCACAAAGGAAACTGAAAAGGGACTAACTGAGCTGCAGAGGATCCAGACAAATAGTAACAGATGAACAACATGTATAATGGCATGACTGGCATATAGAAAGGATGGGCTGTTTCTTTGCACAAAGTATGACAGCCCTGATCCCCCCACCCACCACCACAACACACACACACACACACACACACACACACACACACACACACAACACACACACACACAAAATCTCCAGATTTTAAATACATTCAATTTCACTGTAAAAGGAATAGAAGCTTGAAGAGGAGACCTGAGCTGCTGATGTGCTGTTTGACCTCATGTGCTCCTTCACCACATGAAGTATTTACAGAGCAGCAGAGCCTCTGACCTGCTCCCCTTATCCCCCTGCCGTCACCTGGCTCTTCTCAAGCGGCCTGACAGAAGGAACGCTTCGTCTGTCCACACACTCCTTCCTCACAGAGCCACATACACACATTCCTCTATCTCTGATTTCAACCTTAGCGACCTTAGTTTCTGTGTTACTCGTGAGCAGCACACTCCTCTCTCTTTTAGACAACCTTTATTTATTCACAGGGGCCGACTGAGTAGTTGCACTGGATCTGATGGGAGGTTGAGTGCTTTGCATCAGGGTAGCTTGACAGTAGTTGCTGAGGGAGGAAAAACATTACTCATAACTTCATGCTGCCTTAGAAAGGAAGAGGGCAGGAACTACAGGAGCAGTAAAACTGGGAAAAATGGGGCAGCATAGCCCCAGCATGTTACCAGTCTCTCTTTTCAGTGACACACACACACACACACACACACACACACACACACACACACACACACACACACACACATACCTTACTTGGAGAAAGACAGATATGTTCAAACAAAGGAATGTGGTAACGTTCCATGTGAATGAAAAAGCCTTCAGTGTCTGACCTCTGCGAGCTCTGTTCACCCAAACACACCCAACTCTTATCTCTCTCCCTTATCTGCTGCACTGCCAGAGGACATGCAGCTGTATGAGCGTGTGTTTGTGTGTGTGTGTGTATGTGTGCACTTTTTTCCTATACACGTGCAGGTTTATTTGACCAGTGAGGGCAAGCAGGCTCCAGGGTCAGGGTCATTCATTGTGTGTGTGTGTGTGTTATCAGGTCTGATGTCTGCAGAGAGACAGAGTGTAAACACAGAGTAAAGCTCTGTTTACTCTCTTCCTCAGTCTCTTTCATAGATTCTCCATTAGAGCTCACTCTGATCACCTACCAAGTGCTTTATCACAAGGGCAGAGTGGGTAAAGGAGACAGGAAGTATTAGACAGAGCGTGGTCTTACTTAAACAACTCACTTTGATTCGTTACATTCTGAAATATATGGAGTCCATTTGGTGAACATTTGTCCAAAGCACCTTACAGCTCCATGACTTCATATACTTTCAATTTGAGTGTCAACAAAGAACTGTCAAGCCTGATGTTTCACTCAAATACAGTACATCGCAAAAGGCACAGTGAGCAGAGGTTGTGAGTATCTGCACCAAATTTCATGGCAATCCATCAATTTGTTTGTGACAATGTAAATCATGACATTTAGCTCAAAACCACATTCGTCAACATATGGTGGCACTATAGGAAAAGTGTTTGTATATATGGGTATATGAACAAAATATCATGGGAACCTACCCTTTTAGTTTGTGAGATATTCTTGTTTGGTCCAAAGTAGTGAACTGTGCTACAGATACCCACGGACCATGTTGGTGCCATTGCTTGCCTGCCAGCATGGCTAAAAATCAAGAAAAACAAAGAAACAAAACCCTCAAACACAGGAAGATACACTGTTGGTGATGAATAGATAAACGCACATGAACACAATGAAAGTAAACTGAATGTCTTTCAGTTATAGACAAAAAAAGACTATCTGAATGTATCACTTTGGGTTTTAGGAAAATGTAATGTAAAAAAATGCATTGTTTTGCCTTCTATAGACAATTACAATAAATCAGATTAAGTAGTTGCAGCAGTGCTGCAAAGAATCGCATCTTTGAAGAAGACAGGTTAAGTGTTTGTGTGTGGCAACACAGAGAGGGAAAAGAGGTCTAGGTGGAGACTATGTGCTAAGTGGAAGTGATATTTTTCTCAGCCCCTACACAGCACTCCACTGTGGAGGCAGAGGTCTGGGGTTTTTACCTCAGACCTGAATGTCTGGGCTGAATCCAAGCCTAACTGGATTCTGTGCATCCACACCACTGCAGGACTTTATGTTCAGTCTATGATAATAAAACAAATGTAGTGAAAATAAAACTTTGGCAGAACTTTTTTTTTTTTTTTTTTTTTTTTTACCATCACTGCTGCTTCTCTACAAACTTCTGTGGCCAGATTTGCAGTAAGGCAGACCACCTCTCTGACCCAGGAAACACTGGGGGAGATTTTGTGGAGAAAGGTCTGTTTACCTTTGGGCAGAAAAACTCCACACTCTGTGAGGTAAAATAAACTTTTTTTGTGTGTTTATGTATCAGAACTGTGCTCTCTTAAAGAGGTTATTGTTCTTTAGATTTCATAAGAGACCCAGAGAAAGAAAAACAAATACATGCAGAATCCATGTTTGTACATTTAGCAGATGTGTGCGTGTATCTGATTTTGCACAGTTGCATCAGAGAAGCCTGTTAAGAAATCAGTACAAGGATTCTGGTCATAAAACATCCCACCCTTTATAAGTTGAACCTTCTGTGATGACACGCTGACTCCAGTCGCCTCCTTTAACTTCAACACAAGTGTAGAGGCTGGCAAACAACAATCTCAATCCACACAAGATTAGAAAACACAATAGCATTTTATTATTCCAGTGGTCAACACTGGTAAACGTCATGTCCTCCTGCATGATAAATATCTGTCCTCCCATGAGTAAAATATAGGATCTTATTGGTAATGACCAAAACTTCAAGTTATGGTCACTTTTATCAGCACCCATGTTCAAGCTTTTAAAAGGAATAGTTCAACATTTCAGCAAGTACGCTCATTCACTTTCTTGTCATTAATTAGACGAGAAGATCAATACCACTCTCATATCTGTATGCTAAATATGAAGGTACCCCCAACAGCCAGTTAGCTTAGCTTGATATAACCACTGGAAGCAAAGGGGGACAGAGCTAGTCTGGGTCTTTCAGCAGTAAGAAAAATCATTTTAAAGGCACCTCTAAAGCATAATCATATGTTATATCTAATTTGTTTGATCCATATAAAATCCAGAAACCCAGAGCAACTGAGTATGAAATAACTCCGTTCCATCCAAATGTAGAGTAAACTGTGACCGAATTTTGAGAATATTGGTGAAAGAAAACACAAATTAATGTGTTTATATTTACAACCATTCTAGCAGTTGGTTCATCAAGATAAACAGTTGGTGTGGAGACAAAGTAGGAAACATGAATGAAATAGTCCACACTGATCTGAAGGTTTATCTCCTGCTATTTTTCATGTCTTCAGTAGAGTGGAAGCTTCACTGGACATCTGAGTCACATGCTTCATATATTTATTCACTCAGTCTGTTGTTGTCCATTTCACTTTGTTGCATTTTGTTTTTATCAATACACCATTTTTTCTAATTCAGCCAAACATAAAAACTGTTGCCAATGTTTTGAATTTTTCCAGAATTTGCAGCATTTTCCCTTCAGATGTTTTATGCGCAAAAAATGTGCACGTTTTTGTGGATGGTGGTGATGGGAGATGGAAAGTTTCAAATTTAATAGATGGATATCATCCAACTTTTAGCAAGAAAGTGAATTAGTGTATAACACCAAAATGTCAAACTGCTCCTTTAAGGTTCTCTGAAAACTGCTATATGTAACAACTCCAGTGCTGTGAATCAGGTGTGAGGCAGAGAAATCAGATCATCTCAGTTCCAGTGTCCACTTCACTCTTTTCCTGTTATTGCTTGTCTACCCCTCAGTTGGTGTGTGCACAGTAAATAATCCACCTCTGTTTTCCTTTGCCTGTTGAAGCTGCAGGGCTCCTCATATCTTCCCCATCTCTCCAAGCAGTCAGTTAAAATGGTAGTAATCTGTTCCTTCCTTCAGCTGCAAAGAGTTAAGGTTCTCCTCCAAAACACCTCCTGTCATGTCCTACAGAGGAAACGATATGAGAAAGAACAGGAACAGAAAACATGGTGGAGGACACAAAGCTCCTAAAAACAACATAAGAAGCATCATCATTTGCTCTTCTGGCTAACTTGCTTGCTTTTTCTTTGAACTGAAGATCCTCCTTGTCTTCATTGTCCTCTGCAGTGTGGTTTAACTGCACCAAAATAATGCCGAAGGTTATACACACTAAAGAGACTCAGACCGACCCACAGTAAATTAGGTTTAACCTTGGCTTATAAGAAAAGTTCAAATGAATATATTTGCTGATTATAGTTATTTGACATCTGGGTTTGAAACATGTGTGATTAAATCCAGGTGTTTGTGTGTGTGAGAAAGTGTTTCATACAGAAAGAGAGAGAGGGAGCATGATTGAGTCCAGGTCTCCTTGTCCTCTGACTCTGATTACTTCTCCTAGATCCTGTAATTGGGCAATTAGTAGCCACTCTAGATTTGATGCCTGAATCTGGCTGTGTGACAAACAACTGCATGTATGTGTGTTACTGTATATCAGGATTTTAGAGTACATAATATAAACCAAAACATGATACATGTAAACTGAACAGTGGCAAAAACATCAAATGTTTGTACAAGCACCATGTGATCAAAGATCAGGCTCTACCCAATTCCTGGCCAGCCTCCTTTGTGTGTGTGTGTGTGTGTGTGTGTGTGTTATGTCCTGTGCCGGGCACACGCCCTTGATCATTATGTCATTAACTTAGATTACAGACCAGAGGGACAGACGGACAGAGGCAGCAAACATACAAAACACAAACACGCTTTCTGCTCACCAGTTTAACACAGATAATGAAGGGGGTGGAGGCATCTTTGTAGTGTAGAATTGGGATTTTTGGCTTAGGTATTTCCTGGAGAGATATCAACAAAAACAGACACACACAAGCCATTTATCACTGTTACAGCTTCATAGAAATTCACTGGAATAAAGTGGCTGGGTGAATGTTGTTTTGAGAAGTTGCTTTTAAGCTAATATCCTTGGCTCGATGATCTTGATGATGATCCCTACTTACTGTAGTATTTAATTATAATAAACATATTATACTTGGTATCCACAGTGGTTGACCTCACCTTGGATTCCTCATATGTGTAAAAGCCTTTCTGGATCTTGTTCTCGTCCACATCACAGAAAGCTTTGACCTGGTAAATGAATCAGAGAGGCGATGAATGACTCACATACCACAACTTCTTCCAGCAGATTCATCTCACTGAGAGATCAAAAACAGCAGAGCAACAGAATTTTGGATAATGTCTCACATGTGGAGGTAACATACTTTCTTCTGATTGGTTGGGCTCAGGCATCGGTACAGCTTCCGGCCCTGTTTCCCGGCATTCCATATGGTGAAGCCCTCCCATTGGCTGAGTACTCTCTCCTGCAGGAAGTCCACACGCAGCTTCCAAATGGTTTCCCTGGAAACAGATGAGGAGAGGAACAGAGAATGGAATGTGGTTTGACCGAGTCTATTTGCTGTCGTTTTGCACAGACTGTTTTCCTACACTATTAAGGGCTATTACTCGTATTTTAGGTGCACTCAGTTTCAGTTTCACTTCCAAAATGAGCTTTAATCATTTTGCTTAACTGTTGGTTTGTTTACAAACTGTCTGATAGTGTGACTGCTCATCATGTGCTTGTCAGACAAAGGCACCATGTTCCTACATGCCAGCAATTATATCATCATATCTATCATAACTGACAGAAATGATGACCAAAGCTACAAAATAAGATTCAAATTAACTGGGATTATGCCCTCTGTTATGTTTCAAAAGTATTTATTTAATAAAAGTATAATGTAATTTTCCAAGTACAGAAGACAGAAAAACCGGTTTAAATTACTTTGTTTTCCTGTTGCCTGCACCTTGACTGCTGACAGCTTGACAGCTGTTCACAGGCCTCTCCCTCTCTGTCTCTCTCGCTCTCTCTCTCTCACACACATACACCCTTTTGCATTCTGATATACACTCATCCGGTTCCTTTATGCAATTATCCAATCAGCCATTCATGTGGCGGCACTGCCATGAATAAAACCCTGCAGATACAGGTCAGGAGCTTCAGTTCATGTTCACGTGAAACATTAAAAAGGGGAAAAAATGTGATCTCAATGACTTTGACCATGTCAAGATTGAATGATGCCATTTTTTTCATGCTCAACAGTCTCTTGAGGTTACCCAGAATGGTGGAAAAAAGAAAAAAACATCCAGTGAGAGGTCAGAGGAAAAGCAAAATCCCATGAACATGACGATCAGTTCACCCCTCTATCCAATAGAATGCTGGGATGTGGTAGAACAGGAGACTGGCAGCATGAACATGCAGTGGACAAATCTGCAGAAATGTTGTGGTGCCATCATGTCAACATGGACCAGAATCTCAACGAAATGTTTCCAACATCTTGTGGAATCCATGCCAGGAAGAACTGAGGCTGTTTTTAGAGCAAAGTCAGGCCCTAACCTGTATTTGTAAGGTGTTCCTAATAAAGGGCTTGGGGAGTGAATGTTTTCATGCTCTCCTCCTGCTCTTAACTCCTTCCTCCCTCCTCTCTCTCTCCCTCTCTCTCACACAGAGGCATGCACTGGTACTGAGTAATTATACTCACACATTCACAGGATGTACTCCACTCCCATCTCCTGATGTGAGCATCTAACTGTATCTAACACTGGGCCTCATATGACAAACAAACCCAAACTCACCACCATCCTGAAGTGCGGGTGGTCTCTAGATTAAATTCTCTATACAGGCTTTGATTCTTAGACATGGCAGTAACATGGCAGAGATTTACTATAAACTCTATCTGTACACACATACTGAAGCCTTCATCCCCTTAATACCCTGAGGAATCAAAAGGTAAACACACTTTCACACGTTCTGCTATAGATTCACATACACAACGGGTGCACAAACATATACACACTCATGCAGGCACACCCACATCTATAAACACAGACTTTCCGTGTTAAGAAGACCCCCGTCTCAGTTCATCTATGACACCATCTTAACTTTTTAAAAAGACATTTCTCCCCTCACATATAGGGCATCTACACTGAGTTGTCAGTTAATTAGGAACAACTAGCTAAAACTAAGTCTAATACAGTGGTCCTGCAATAAATCACTCCTTCATGAAGGTTACAATGTTCAGTTTTTGTTGAGACTGAATTTCAACAAAAGTGTTCCTATTATTTTGTCCACTCCATTCGAATCACTGAGGCTAGGCCGAATAAGAGAAACACAGTAATAGTTCAATAAAAACTGAACATTATAACCTTAATTAAGGTAGAATTTATTGCTTTACTACTTTTGGCTTAGACTGCATTAGTTTTGGCTAATAAACTGATTTCTGAGTGTATATTTACATACAATGGCAAGAAAAAGTAAGAAAACCATTTAGAATTATCTTGATCTAACTTACAAACACAATCTATTTTAACTAATAACACAGAACGCATTGTATTGTTCTTAAAAAAAAAAAAAGTAGCACCAAAAGGCGTAAACAAATCATTGGAGCTGGTTAGAATCTCTAATCTAATCTCTAAACACATTGTGTTTGTTTCTAGTTGTAATTTAGATGAAGATCATGAAATATTTTATGACCAGTTAAAACAGAAATCCAGGTAAACCAAATGGTTCACATAATTTGTCTTGCCACTGTAGCTGTATGTGTGGGAGAGAGACAGAGAGAAGATGATGGCTTCATTTAAGTAAAGAGAGGAAGTGGGTAGGCTGCAGATAGAAAGGGGTGAGTAGAAGTGGGGGAGAGTGGAAAGTAGGCGAGGCGAGCTTGAAATAGGCCTCCAAAAATAGACAGATGATAGATGAAGACAGAGGAGGATGATCGGTGAAGGAGTACGTCAACATAGGCAGATATATGAGAAGGGGACAGACGTAGGGGAGGAAGGAAGGAGGAAAGGAAGGAGGGATAACAGGAAAGAGGGGATGAAAGGGAGGGATGTGTGGGAGGAGGGAAGGCAGGGAGGACCTTCTCCTTTGGTGTGTTTTACATTTCACACACACACACACACCTGTAGACACTACATGACCTTGCTGAAGCTCAGGCAAGAGCAGGAATGTCAGCTCCTTCAGACACACACACAGACACACACACACACACACACACACACACACACACACACACACACATTTCTGTTCACAAGTTCAGATTCCCTACCAACAGCGTCTGAGATATACTGAACACAGAAAAAAAATCTTGATTCATACACTGGGAAAGTGACTGAAATTCCAAAAACATATTCGGGATATTTCAAGATTACAAGAACATGCATCTGTGTGCGTGCATAATCGTGTGTGAGAGTATCGAGCCCTGAGAAAATGTGGGATGTCAGTGGGCAGCTGTTGAGTAGGTGGATGATCAACACTATGTCCAAATGTATGTGTATGAGAGCAGCTGAGGGTATACGGTGAGACTGACTCTGTTACAGAGTGGGTGGCGGCCTTCTCGTGGTAACGGTAGACCAGCAGACACTGGTCAACCCTGGACAGACCCCCTCCCAGACGAAGACTCCGGTAGAAGAAGAGCAGATCCTCTGGAACTCCCTGGAGAGAGGGGGGAAGTAGAGTGTGAAACGGCTGGAGACGTTCAATGTTCTGTAACGGCGCCTCTGTCAGTTGAGGTGAAATGAATAAAATAAATGAAGTCTGGATTTTTGTAGTCTGATAATAAAGCTGAATTAGAACTGCAGCAATCAGTCGAGTAGTTGATTAGTCTATCAAAAAATAAATAAATGGCAACTGCTGTATTTTGATAACTGCTTGATGATTTCAGTCATTTTTCAAGCAAACAATTCAAACACTTTCAACACTTACTGGTTCCAGCTTCTTAAATGTGAAGATTTGCTGCATTTTAAAGATTAATGCATGGTGAAAATAATTGTTGGGAGGAGGAGGAGGGCCTTTTGTTTTGTTTTGCCCCAACCAGTAAAAGTGATGTGGTCTTGTCAGGTGACACAGAGTCTGTGGCAGCAGCTGATAAGAGCAGTTAGCTTCATATTTTTTACATAATAATAAAAGTGATGTCAGTCGAGTCAGCGTTGGTTGGAGTTAAAGACTACCAGTTTGGAAATGAAAAAAATCTGCCAGTGTGGAGTTAGAAAGAAGTGAGCTTCAGACTTCTAGTAGGCTGCACCTCATCTCTGTCTTGGAGCTTGAGGCTACATTAGCTGCTATTCGCAAAATATACCTGAGAAATATAAGCCCAAGTAATGTTTATTTATTGAGATACTTATTTTTAAACAGGTTTGTGTGAGTCAGACCGTTGGTTAACTGTTTCTCTAACAGCCAGTAAACAACTGACAGTGGACACAACATCAGACCTCATCACAGAAAAAAATCTGAAGTGGGGGCTCTAAATCAGAAGTCTGAAACCCAGCTTATATTGTAGATGTTCAGAATGAGCATGGGCAGATTATGAAACCCAACTGAGAATAGACTGATGCTTGGACTTTGTGAACCTGAAAAGAAAAACCAACACAGCATGAGAAAGATTTGGGAACAGGTTTTGTGTGAGCTCTCACCTTGCCTCCCTCGTCAAATGGTCCAACCTTCAGGAACAAGTTCCTTGAGCAGAACCACGTCGGCATGACAACGGTGGGGCCATGAGATGTGTACACCTGAAACATAAAAACAGTTCAGGGTGTAACACAAAACACTTGGATATGTATGAACCAGAAATGATCAGTTATATTGTACTGTGACTTGTGGGCATACAGTAGATGTTCATAGTGGTCACTGTGAAGGGACAATTTTATATCTCGTTGTCATAACCAAGACTAGTAATTATCATGTTGCTACATGTAGATGCTCACTCAATGCGCTTTATATATTGATGCTATGTTTGTACATCTATTTTTATATGCCTTACTCTACTTTAAACTATTTAAACTATTCTAAAGACTCTGTGGGTGGGGAAGAACCATAGGTAAGAGATCACATCTGACCCAACACATACAGATGGACGACAAATCAAAGGAAAAAAACAGTGCAAATGTTTCATTAAGTTGTTGGACCACCACAAAGTAATGCTGTCTCTGATCATCATTTGATAAAAAGATATTCCCTCACTTGGTGTGTTGATAATGGTCTAAAGGTGTTCAACTGAGTTAAGTCCGAGAATTAAGACCAGATATCAACTAGTGAGCAGACTCACTAGAAAGGAGGGGGACAGGAGGAGTACAGGCATACAACAAAGCCTGATTTAAAAAAAATATGCAACTGATTTACAGTTGAATAAAAGTGTATTGATGTTAAAGTGGAATAAAGAAAGCACTGAGGAACAGAAAACTTGCAGCACCGATCTAAAATAAGGTTGTAGAAGTGAGTATAGTTAGTATAGTTTTATCATATTTACATTATTACATCTTTATATTCAAACATACAGCCCATTGGCCCTGTGGCTTCATGACATCAGTCACCAGGATATATACTTAGATTAATCACCTGCAGTCTATCTGTCAACATGCCACCGTGAACGCCACCCCACTCCACACACACGCACGCGCGCGCACGCACACACACACGGTTCAGGAAACAGCATTTTATTTCAGCTCAACTTTGAAAATAAAAGGAACTTGATGTTGTGGTTACAGAACATACTGTAACATAACATCCATCTCAGCCAAACCAGACCAGGGCTTTGGCTAATGGTTCGGGGAAATTTCCCATTTGGCTTCTAGGAGCAAACAGTCAGATGAAGAGGGACTGTGCAAAAGTTAACTTCTACTCCTGCAAACAAAACAGGTTAGAGTGCAGCTACATGTGTTGTCTCACACAACTGTGTACTTCCTGAAGTGTGCAGGGGAAGGATACACACTTCCATCCCCTCACCCATGATCTCTGTCTAATGAGTTTGTTTTGGCTTCCCCTTCTCTCTCTGACCGCAAACTCTTTACCACATTAAGGCCTCTACATTTCTTTCTCTTTTTACAGATGTAGCCCCCAACTCATTCGTTCCACTGCTGCTCACCTCACTCTTCAGACCCCCACCTCTTCTTGTCCGTCCTCTCCTGTGTGTGTGTGTATGTGTGCTGCAACAGTAGTGTTTTTGCAGTCTGAATCTCAGGGCCATTCCAGGTTGATCTGTTTCTTTCTGCAACTACGTCACTACGTCTCACATGCTGTGTGTACATGTGTGTGTTTGCACATGTGCATGTGTGTTTGGATGTGTATGTGAAACTGTTCTTGGCTGAGGTAGAATACTACTGCATAACTGAAATGCATCACAGATGAAGAAAATTGTGAAAAACATCTGGTTTCAGCCAGTCAAACAGCTGGACAGAATCTAGTGAATATGTGTGTGTTTGTGTGTGTGTGTGTGTGTGTCCACCTACGTACAGCCCCTCTCCCTTCTGTTGTAATATTGCAACATTTTGCAGATGTAAGCTGTGGCCAAAAGCATGAATAAGAGGAATAAGAATGAGTTCTGGGAAAACAGTGGACACATGGAGAGAGGGAGAGAGAGAGTTGATGTCGATGTGAGTAGTCAGTGGGGTAGGGAAGGTTTTGGATAACCATATCTAATGTCCTACAGATGAACCCTGAGGGTCCAGCTCTGGATCAAGTTAAAGGAGCACCACCCTGAGTAAATCTCTGGTTTAACTCAGTTAGATTCTATTTCTTTACCTAGAAATTGAAAGTAAAGACAGATAAAGTGAAGGAGGAGAAGGGGAAAGAAATGGAGCTGCTTTTAAAGCCTGCAGAATCAATGTATGATCTCATTGTCATGCTCCATGAAACTTAATATCATATAAATATCCTGGAATGTCTGCTAAGGAGTTATGCAGACTGTGTGTGTGTGTGTGTGTGTGTGTGTGTGTGCTACAGAGAGTGAGCCCAGGTTGTCTTGTATCCTTGGTGACAGTGTGTTTTGTTCAGACAGCAACAGTAGACTTCCATCTTTACATAAATAGAAACAGTGGTTTCATTTTTATATCGTTGGCTGGTTCTCTTATCATTTAGTGATTGATGTGACTATTTAATGTGATGGAAGAAGATGTATTAGCTGTTAAAGTGGAATGTAAAGATTTTCACTCACTCACACCTTTAAATAAACACTATCCGACCACTTTATATTTAGCTTTTATATTTAGCTTTTTCTAGCAAAATCTCAAAATCATCAGTTCCTCATCTATAAATGAGCTCACACTGGCTCACATTAACTTGGTTTTAGTCATTTGAGATAGGCATTGTGTCTGATTAGGTGATCACAGAATGTGCCATATCTGTCAGAGAGATCACACGTTATATCTTGACCAATGGTTTGCCATCTTTCACAACTTGCACCTAGGTGCACAGCTAGTCAGAGGAGTGGAGTCTGTGGAGTCTGATCTTAGCACCAGAGTTCAGCTAATTTAACACATTTAAGGCAAACCTGGATTTTTTGTGTATTGTTCAGCTCTCATGTTTAGAGATCATTTTTCTGTTTTGGGCAATAAAACAGTTTCTTACGAGATCCATTTTGATGGCATTGACAAGCTTTTAAATTTTGGTGATGGATTTGTCTTAGTGATATTAATCTGTAACAACCTTCATACAGTGGTGCAGAACAATAAGCTTTATACTAGCACTATAAATCTAAATGTCTACTGCAGGATCAGCTGAAAGAGAAACAGTCTGCACAGTAAGCTTGCAGTACTTCTTTGTCTGAATAATAACCTTTCCACTAACAACAGTTTCCACTATAGTCTACCCTCAGCTCACAGCTGGCAGTGTGACCTGCTTCCTGTGGTGGGACTGTGATGGACAGAGAGGTCAGGAGTGATGCTGTGTCCTCCATCCAGTCCACTGCCACATTTCCATGGGATCTGAGGTCGGCAGGTACATATCCTGTTTCTATTTGATCTGGTTACTGCCTGGTACATGACCTCTTACATACACACAGACACACACATTCATACACATCCAAACACGCACACACTCTCCGCCCAAGCTGCCAGTGTTTACCTGTGTGATGAGCTGATCCTGAGTCGTTGTGTTGATCCAGCGGGTGTAACGCTCTGTAGATCCCTCTGGAAGCCTCTGGACTCTACAGCCGATCAGCTAACATGAAAACACACACCTTACTGAGCATGAAAAACATTTTTTCCATTGAAAACTAATGAAAACATTTGCAACCATTTAGGAAAAATGCTGTGATAGAAGTAGCTTGAAAGTTTTGTTTGTTTATTGTTAAGCTGCCCAGAAGAACCAGATCACCTCTGGTTTTGGTGGTAAGCCTTCAGAATAAAAGCACATTTTGGACACTGTGCTAAACACAATATTTTGAAAACCTGGAGCACCTTGGACTCAGTCAATTTAGGATAATAACTTCTTAATATTTTCTCACATTTGCTCAACATGGTTAATCAAGAAAGAATGGCCATAATAGCTTCAGAAAATAAAAATTAGTTGCAGCCGTAGTTATGTGTAAAAATTTTGAATACAGAAAAATATTTGTCCAAAGTATATCTAAATAGTATGAGTTGTACCCTTTGTGACATGTGCAAGCAAAACTCCTGAAGAGGTAAATGAAGAGTGAAGAGTAGTTTATACAAAGAAGAGAGAAGTGATACACAACTGAAAACAAACCATATTTTTTATCATTTTTACTCACAACCATAAAATGTTATAGCCATAACAGAAAGGGGCAGGTTGTTTGTGCAGGGCAGCAAGCCTGCTGTCTCCACACTGTCTCCCTCACTTCCCTCACACACACAACCTTTAACCTCTGACCTGGCAGGCCTCAGAAAGCATCAACACCGGATACTCACACTGTTCTGCATGCCAACTGCATGGAAGTCAACACACACACACACACACACACGCAAATGTTCACACACACAAACAACATGATTTTTTTTTTTTTTTTTGTTCATTTAAAGGGAGGGACTGGTCAGATGGCCAAAGGGAGAGAGAGAAAGGGAAGGGGGAGAAGTGAGGTGAAGGGAGGGGTGAAGGCAGAGCACAACAGAGAGGGAAGGAAGTGAGTAAGCAAATACTTGAGGGAGAACTTACAGAGTTTGGGTGGAGGAGAGACGCCTCATACTGCAGACGAACTCTTTGAGGCAACATAACATCATCCTGCAGTACAAAAAATATCAATTAAAACATACACCACATGTTAATTAGGGCAATTATTCAGCAACAACAAATACATACTAGGTTCCTCTAAGAAAAAAATCGAATTTTAACTGTTAATTTTAGCTTTCATTATGCTTGTGTCTGTCTTTGATAATTTGTTCTTTATCTTTTAATGTTTTTTGCGTGGATTTAAAATTGCAGTGTTACAGCAGCTACTTAACATAAATCACAAAAACAAATGAGTTGCAGTTAAAATAACTAAAATACAAACTAAAATATAAAATACAGAAAAGCAGACATAACTGAAGACAAAAATATCACAGCTGTAATACCCTTCAGCTTACATCATAGTCAGATGAGAAAAGAGGGTAAAGATAGAAGTTTGAATTTAAGGTTTTAGAGGAAAAGAGGATATGAACAGTGTCGAGCAGGAAGAACAAGGAGAGCAGATTGAAGAAGTTGACTGAAAACAGAAGTCAAGAGAGGTCACAAATTCAGATGTTATGGCCTTTGTAACTTTTGCCAATTTAGCCTTTGTACAAGCAGCTACAAAGCACTGTGTCAAAGTCAGAGCTGTAACCCATGTGAACATACACACATACAAACACTGCACTCGGGTCATTTGTCATGTGTTCTGACAGCTCTGCCAAACAGTCTCTGAGCTGCTGAGGTTTGAATGTGCAGCCTGTGTATTTGGAGAAACCAATGTGATCTAATTATTTTTGACTCACTACTGTATGTGCTATGAAAGACACCTGGACAGTTAAAGAAAACATGCTCTGTTTGATACACACACATACTTACCGCATCCTGAAAGCACAAGTATTTTCCACAGCTCTGAGATATTGCCTTATTCTTTGCATATCCCACTGAAAGACAAAGAAAAAGCCTATGTTTATGTGCCTGTGTGTGTATGTGTATGTGTGTGTGTGTGTGTGTGTGTGTGTGTGTGTACCCTTGCATTTGTATATTTGTGTTAACTATTTCCATTTAGCCATGTACTGGCGCTTTCAATTCAATCATAAAATATATGATAATATAGGAAATAACACTGATATCTGAAACTGTCATGTGAAACCACAAACATGGCACAGTGTGAGACGTGTCAGTCATATACATGAGACAGATAATCCATCAACTAATTTTAAAGTCTGACAGCGTGTTCCCTTAGTTTTCATTATTTTCACTCACACAAATCATTAGGCTGCTGTGATTCTGTATTCATTATTCTGCTAACAAGTATGTGATATATCTATCTTGTTCCCCTGTGACATAAAGCTCCATTGTTTCCAAAACAACAACAACAAAACAAAACACAATAGTGAGCCACATTTTGGCACTGGATGATATTTTCCTTCATTACCCTGAGCACACAAGTGTTTATAAATCCATATGTCATCCTACTGCTGAAAATACTTACTAGAGCACCACAGTTGTATAAATTCACAGCAGAAAACAGCCTCTTATGCACTATTTGCTCCTCAGTCTCACAGATTCTTTGCTGATGTATTTGCTGGAAGGAAAATTTTGTGTAAAACTATGTGGTTTTACAGATAAGTTCACTGACCTCCTCTTGGTTTGGCAGAGTTGTGTCCAGAGATCACAACTGAGATGCCCCTCGCCTCCAGCCTCTCCCTCCAACCCTCCACCACTTTCCTGGAGTCATCCTGAGGGACACACACTAAGCCTTAACTGCAGTCTGATACACCAAGACACGTGGTGTTTATACTAGTGAAACATACAGTGCTCGCATCGTCATGGACTGACAGCTCCATTGGATCCAGTGAAGTCTTGCTCTAATATGGCTTGCAGGCACTCATCCAGCCAGCAGGATGCATTATACACCGGCATGATAATGCTCTGAGGAGAAAAATATTCAAGTGTTATACTTCAATTACAGTGTACGCAGTTAGTCATCGCCTTTAATTTAAAGGTGTTAACATAAATGTAGACCAACGCCTTCTGAGGTGTATTCTCCTTTATGCCAGTGTTATCTTGTGAGTCCATCACCCACCACATCCGCGACGCTCCTCTCCTCCTCTTTCGGTGTCTCTGCTCCACTCCCTGCGGTTCGGATCCTCTTCGGCGGGTTCATGTCGACCTCTGACACCACGTCCCGTCGCTGCTCAGAGAGGCCGCTGCTCATGTTGGCGACCACGAAGCCGTTGGCCAACGTCTTAAATATGGAATATGAAAAAACATACAGTAAAAAGAGTGGTCGCTTAGAGAGACAGTCCGCGACAGAGGAGTGTAAATCACGCCGGGCACACGTGAATCAAAATGTCAGTTTGCACTCATTTTATGACCTCTCTCTACATTAAATATATAAACGTCAACAAAACACATCACTCGACATGAGTTCTGCACATTTTCGTGACGGTAAACGTAACAATTTTAACATAACGTGTTGTTCCGACATGTGGAGATGACTGCGGCTTCACAACTTCCGCAAACAACAGAGTCCAGACGCTCATTGGTTCTTGCAAAACACGGACAGACACCGGGTTCGTTCGAGCTCAACGTCAGTCATCTGGAACCGTGACGTCTCTGACAGTGCGCGAAACTTCTTCTTCTCTCGGTTAACTGGGACATCGTAAAAAAAACCTTAAGGCACATACCGCCACCTACTGCACAAAAGCGTAGCGTTTACAACAGTCTTTTAGACTTCCTTTATTCTTATGTGCAATTTAAAAGCCGTTTTAGCTTTAGCGCAACATCAATAATGAGCCTTGAAGCTCAAATACTGATTATGTTTTGTTGAATGAAATCAACCGTAAAATAGATTAGCCTTTTTAAAGTAACAGCAAGAAATTATGGCATCATTAATAGAAATATATTGTTTTCACTCTGGTTAAATATATGTAAAACAAAGTTGAACAAACAGAGTTTAAAATGAATAAAGCTTATATATATAATATAATAGCTTAAACTGTAGTTTTAATAATAAGTTATCCTATCAGCACAACAATACCTTATCTTTGGCTTATTCAGAAGGACAGCTACTGGCTGATGATCAGCTAATGATGACACTTTATTTTTAGTGTTTTCTTCTTGTTTTTTATTTCAAGTAAATTTCAGATCATTCAGGCTTTTAAAAACAAACATTCACTGGAGTAGACAGCCCTTCTTTTTCTTTCTGTCCTTGTTTTGTTTGGTCAGGCTCAGTACTGGCATGTAACAGCGCAGCCCTCTGTCTCTGTAGCTTTCCTGTAGCATTGAATAGGAACCAGATTGGTGTGTTTTTTCATGTTAACGTTGGCAGCCGCAGCAGGGGAGGTTTGTCTTGGTGAGAGGACAGAAAAACAGGATGGAATGAAATATTGTTTTTGACTCTTGTTTTCATTTTTTGAAAGTAATCAGATCTTGTGAGAGAGGGAGGGAGAGAGAGACTCTTTCTCTCTGTGTGTGTCCAACCAACAGCAGGTTCAGTGTAGTCTGTTGAACGGTATGTTGTGCACCACTGAACCAGCTGCATGTCTTGTATCAGTATGTGTGAGAAGATGTGTTTGTTAAGGTGTATTTGACAAAATGAACAAACATCACAGCATTCAGCTGAAGTGGGTGATGATTCAACAGCTGAAATCGTGATCATGAGTCAGGAATCAAACATTAGTCCTGGATTATACAAAATCCAAACTCTGTCAGCCATTAGATCCATTTCCAGGGTACAGATCTCTAAATCCCCCTTTTTTTGTCATATTAATCCTCATTTGCTCTTTTTTATTTGTGTCCTGATAAAAACTATCATGTCCAATAAAAAGACAAAAGCCTGGAAGAAGATAAGCTGCTTAACTTCTGTGTTATCTACGTAACAAACACATTGGTAAACCTCCTCTCTCCTCTCTTCTGGCTAAAGTCCTCAAATATTTGCAAGTCCTGATTTACTAAAACACACACACAGTTACCTTTGATCAGGGCACCGCTCAGACAGGAGGTAGTTTAGAAATTGTGTTGAATGAATAAACATTGTGTGTATGTGTACATGAGAGTGTCAGAGTTTGTTTCTCCTCGTGGACTAATAGCTCCCACATTGCAGCAGCATCTCGATCAGACAAGGCTTAATTTATCACTTGGAATGCTTCTTTAAATTGGACCACTGCCTCGCTGCGGGCCAGGAACAACAGCTCCAATGGGGGTGGGGGGTGGGGGATGCAGGAGACCTGGGCCAAGAACAGGGATTATTCTCTCATGCTTGAGTGCATGATAAGTGGAATCAAGAGAAAATTTGGCCTGATTGTATCAGCACACACACACACACACACACACACACCTGCTAAATGGGATCAAATAAAGACTGTTTGCTTGTGCTCATGTTTGCAAGTGTGTGTGTGGTCGAAACTTTTACTCTTGTGGAATTAGTTGCTAATTAAATTTGTGCGTTGCTGTCTTTCAAAAACACTGTGAGAAGCCAGAGAAAGCATCCATTTATTCTGCTGCACTGGGCCTGTGAGGCTAACCAGATATTAAGTTTTTGACTTTACTGAGATTGATAGTTGCCAACAGCTATGCATGATTAACTAAAAGACAATTATATGATTCAGATGTTTCATTCTTCCAGGTTCAGGCAGAGGTTATGAGTCTCCCTGAGTCTGCTCTGACTGTGTGTTTCCATCTCTCACTGCAGGTCCTCGAGGTCTCTCACATACTTTTGCAATAGAAAATATTCTCCACTCATTCTCGCAACTGTTCTCACAATCATTCACCGCCGCCCGTTCACTTCCCGTTCCTCCATAAAATCAACACCACATGGTAATGCTGCATTTCAAGTGTGCACACAAGTTGACTTACTGTATCTGGAGGTTGAGACTGCAGCTGTTTGGATCTGTGATGAGACTGCACTTTCTGTTTGGACAGAACATTAAAGAGAGGGGAAGTGTGAGTGTTTCTGCGTGTGTTGACGTGATTGGATTTTCTTGATTCACTTTGTTTCACTTTGACCTCATGAGAGAGTTTGTGGTCGTCATAATTTATCTTGTGCAGCCAGATATGCAGACACACAGACAGGAGGCACGTGGTGGAGGATGGCAGCATGTTGACAGTAACCACAATTAAAGAACAAAAAAAGGAATAGCCTTTTTCCCCCCGGCAGCTGGGCCTAAGGATGGCAGTCTTTCTGTCATTTCTAATACTCTGTGGCCACATTATTATGTTGCATTATCAAAAACTCCCCTTGAGCAAGACTTCTGCATGACATGAGAAAACTAACAGCCTTATTTCCATTAAAGCTGCTATTGATATTCTTGGTCCCCAGTAAATCATTCTTACAAATAATATCTAGCTCTTCACAAGAAATATCTATCTAGTTAGTCTATTAGTGCAGATCTGTGCTTCATAGAGGAGGAACAGTTTTTATTGCTGACTCTCCATTAACTTGCCTCAAGCACCACATCCAGGGTAAACTGTTCTCTTTGAATATAATAAATCTCATTAACTAACTGGCAAATTGCCAGGACATTACTATTCACTCTGATACAAACAGTTTTTAATATTAACTCTGAAAAAAGGATGGTCTGATACATTTGATAAAGCACTATGAGATACATTTCTGTCTTTCTTTTTTTTTTTTTTAACAAGATACTCGACCTCTCTCCAATGCACCTGCAAAACCACCTAAGAAAAGCTACATGTGAAAGCATTTTTTCTGATCTGCCAGAGAGACAGATGTTAAGGGCAGAGTTCTCTAGTTTCCTTTCTTCAGAGAATGTAATGTGTAACCACTATTGGTGAAATTGGGTGCTGTACCATTAGATTGGGCTTAAAACCTGCATACATGTGACTGGAGATTAACTGTTACAGAGCAGCACCTGAAAACAGTTTTCAAGTAGTTTCAGTTCAATGTGTGAGAACCTCAAGTTTGCTGACTGTTGGTTTGCTTCACTCCCAGGGAGAAAATTGAATCTAACTAGTTACCACTGACTGCATAGCTGGAAAGAAAACTTGCCGGGCACCAAAATAGCTGTACATTGTTCTAATACTACCATCTAGTGGTTACAGAGAAAAAAATCATTATAGGAAGCCATCAACAGAAAGCTGTGAGGTTGTATTCCCTTAAATCACTCCTCAGGTGTTAAGCATTTCTAAGCTGCTTCTTCTAAATTTGAATACAGGCCTGTTATGTTAAGTGCGTATTGTAGGTGTGGAGTGTGAATAAATCAAAATTACAATTGGATCATAAAACCTGATCAGGACATTGATAAGTACACCTTAGTTCAAAGAGTACTGGCTGCACTTGAGGAAAAAACACTAGTCTGTCAAAAATTACTGTATCAAAGTTCAGTTTTATATTAACTCCATAGCAGTTGGTATTTTTCAAATGAATTACAGTCATTACAGTTCTGTCAATTCTGTCCACAAGCACATTCTATACATTAAAATTTTAGTTAATATAGATATAATGACATTATATTTCACTTTATATATTTGATCTGTAAGAATAGTTTGATAAATACTCCTTGTCACCTTTAATCACTCATATTATGTACATTTAAACTGACTTTGTGAAACTGGTCGAATTTTATTTTTCCAATTGAAAGCATTTTCTTGAATTTATTTACATTTTGAGAACAATATCATGCTTTAACATGGTGTATTATTTAAGAACTTTTTTTTAAAGAGGTCTGGTTTCTAGTAGTTAATTTAACATTGTTTAAATGTATAAAAATCAACTAAAATTCGATCCAAGGCACCATTTTGGTTGATTCGATGCCAGTCATGATTGAAATCCTGACATTTTTTCAACATTAGGCATCAGTGTAGATTCATTACTTATGACTGTATTTTGTTATCATGTCTGTAGTTGTTTACAAGTGGGATATCAGATTCAGATTGTCAGAAATTCCCAATATAGCCAACTTGGAATTTCAAGATGGAGGCTGACATGAGCGTTTTTTCTCAGTTGACAGCTCATAATTACAGATTTAGTGTATTAGCATGCTAACATTTACTAATTAGCACTAAACACAAAGTTCAGCTAAAGCTGTTGGTATTTTGTCATTAAGAGAGTGATAATTTTTCAATTATATTGTATAAATGAAATTATCTATATATTTTTTTAATAACAAACAGAGAGTTTAATTTAATGATGAAAATAATGGTTAGTTACAGCTCTACCTGATACTGTAACAAATGAATAAATTATGCTTATATAAATCGCATGAACACTACAGGAATCATAATGCAAACACCATTCATTTATTGGTATAATATTTCATAATACTGTATAGGTATCATTCTATTAAATACATATGTACTAAGCCTGTGTGTATCTATAGCAGGCATTTCACATTCAAGTCCAGGTTCAGTGCAGTGATGACCAAACATCTTGTCTCGTCACAGATTCTCTGTTTCTAAAACAGAAGTGAACCAGGAGCAGAGGAGAGGAATACATCAGTTCATCATCTGAAATCATTTACTTTATTCATATTAATCTTTTATTTACTCCTCCCTCCTCCTTTAACTGTTTTCTTCATCCCTTGCTTTTATGCCTACATGTGAAATAGTCATTGATCTCCCTGTCATTTTTTTTCTGTAGATAAATACCTTTCCATTCACTAAGGTTGAATCTCTTTGGAGGAGGGACAGAGCGGTCTCCCTGAGGTCCTCCTCAATGGCGCCAATACGAACCAGCCGGGAATGCATTGTGGGTCAGCTGTAGAGACAGGCACGCGGGTCCGATAGGGTACAATCAGTGATCAGTTTAGGTCCAGATTGAGACAGTAAGGTCTAGCTTAGGCTGGTATTAGTCCAGTTTTGAATCCACCTGAATCCTGTTTGAGCTACTCGCCCTATAGGACAAATAACTTGGCTAACTTATGACCAGATGCTATTGAGCTCGCAAGGTAACAAGGCAATGCAAAACAGATATCATCATGTGTGGGAAGGAATACCTGAGTCAATTAGTTCTTGAACAGCGCTGTTTTTCTTGAATCTTACAGTAACACACTTTGGGTCATCTCCAATGATTCAATTGTGCCAAGAAAGCTCAAGATACTATTTGACTCATCAGAAAAAAAGGATTTATTTGAAGAACTCATCTCAGGTGCTCGGCAGAATAGAATAGCTTGGGGTCTCGAGGGGGGGTGGGATGCATTCATGCTTTCGTCGGTGAAGCAGCAGCGGTAAGGATCCTGGTGAATCTCGGTGGACAATCAAAGTGTGTGGCTTCATCCCAGTCTTCCAAAGGAACAGTTCTGTCTCTGCGGTCGAAGGGTGCTCGGAGTTGTGGCTGTTGATGAGGGGGGAAAAGGCATCGAAGGGACTTTTTGAAGATACACCCTGTTAGTCTGGTGGTGTGTGCATGTTCATGTCTGTGCACCCTGAAGTGCGCCTGAGTGCATGTTTGAATGTTTGTGTGTGTGTGTGTGTGTTGGTGTGTGTCGGTGTGTGCGTGAGTTCGCTTTTCTTCAAGAGTTCAGGTTAATATAGCAGCTGATGTGTCTTTTAGACAGACACAAATACATCCAGTCCAAGTTTTTATCCACTTCAAGTGTGCACATTGACATCAGACCAGGATCCGGCTCAGGCTCATTTCAACTAGTCTCACTGTAGTCAGCATAGATTGATCCAAAAACAGTCCATTCTGTCGTCTCCCTCAGCAGACCAGTTTGAAGGGTGAGGGGGTGGGGTCTCAGAGGAAGGGGTTGTGGCTGTGTGTCTGTGTCTGTGACTGGGCACGGGCTGCCGGTCGTGGAGAGAGAGGGAGCAGGGGCTGGGGGAGGTTGGAGGGAAGGTCCAGGAGTCCGGCGGGAGGTTGTGTGAGAGAGGACGGGAGGATGGGCGGCTGGTGGGGCAGGGGGAGAGGTAGGGACGGGCTGTACGAGAGCATGTTGGGGGGCAGCGGGGATGTGGAGGATGGTCGCATTTGGTTGAGGGTGAGGCGAGGCTGGTCGCAGTGGAAGGGGTTGGTGGGAGACGGAGCACTCAGACCTGAGGAGAAAAGAAGACAGGATTTGTGGGTTGGAAATTTTAGATTTTTGTAAGTGCAGTATGTGAGTTCTTGAATTAATTGTTACCTGAGAGGAAGGGGTTATTGTGCGTCTTGCTGGGAGGGTTGGGGGGGATCAGAGCATCTAAATTGACCAGCGATGCCCCCGTAGGTCCTAGAAAGGCCTCTGGGGTCCGACACACACGTGTAGGCGGGGCGCTGAGTGGGGGTGCTAGCCGGGATAGGTCAAACATCTCTGGGCTGGCAGACTCTCGGCCATTTACCTGGGGTTTCACAGGAGGCTCGGCACCAAACAGATCTGGTTTAGAATCCGCTCCAGAAAATGGGTCCGAGTCTGGCTTTACCCCAAACAGCTCTGCATCTGCTTCAAGCAGAGAGAAAATAAAACTTAAATAGAGGTGTGCAGGAAAGATGATGCAATATGATGTTGCATGTTCGTTCATTTGATCCAGACCAGAGGAGAAAATGATGCAATGTTGCATTTTAGTTCTGGTCTGGTTTGTATTCACACTGACTTTTGACAAACAAACCAAGAAGAGTAAAGTTAGACAGTTATAAACTTATACAGACTGACAGGGAACGCACTGACTGGACTGTTTGGCGATGTCATCCTGCAACATCAGCGCATCATCAGGACGACACGAGAGAAAGTCTGGTAACCGACCGCAGTTTATACAGTGAATTAATGCTTCTAATGTGTTTAGTTATGTTCTCTGGTGTTGCAAAGAACTCATAAGGAAATAACTGATTATGAACATTAGACCACAAATCGATTGTATATTATGACCAGTGATGAAAAAACGAGGAATTACGGTGTGATCGCTACATCATACACACGCTTTGTTTTAGCTGGCTGTCTGACAGGTCAGGAAAAATCTCACATGCTTATGCTAATACTTGTTACCATGGTTACTGAATGATTTCCTTGAATATTTACATCGCTTATACAGACTGATTTTAATGTTGGTTCCTGAACAGTTCACAATCAGCAGAGGGATTTACTGGTAGTTGAGCTTTTGAAATCAGGCTAAAATGACATGTCTACTATCAAATTATCCTGTGGTTAGCTGTACGCCTGAGGCCAGCTGAAAGCAGAGTGAGACCTTTTTCAAGCAAGTCTCTCTTGTTTGGTCTGCTGCTAGGGTTCCACTGACAGTTTTCACACCAGCTCAAACAAATTCTACCGAGTGGGCAAGTGCACCAGAGTGTGTTTGGATGGAACCAAACAGGTTAAGTTAGATGACGGTTTGACAAAAAGTTGTCTAACACATCACTTTAAAAAAATCCATATAATAGGTTGTTCATTTCTGTCTTTCCTTCATTCCTTGTTTACTTCCTTTAGATAAAGCACACTAAGTTTTTCTCTGTCTATCAAATGTTCTATATTAACAAACTTTTCCTTGCCATTTTCACCGGCTGTGTACAGTATGTCTATTGGTTACGACCAAGTCAACTCAACACTCAGGCTGGCTCATCCACCTGCCCAGGTGGTAAGACGGTTAGGATGTTCTAGCAGTAGCTCATGCTAGAACAAGATCTTTTGCAGGAGATTTATTGCTTCTGTGAAGTCCAAATGTAGAGTACTTCAGGCTGTCTGCTGTCTTGTACCACATCACCTGTGGGACTGGCAGGTTGAGGAGGAGACACTTGAGGAACCTCTTGTTTAGGCTTCTCCTCTTCCTGTGCAGCAAATGGATCTGTCCCGTCACCACCTGCATAGGAAATTGAAAACTGATGTAAACAGTAGAATCATAGGCAGACACTGAAAACTACAATAAGTCTGTGTGTTCACACTGAGAAGAGCTCATCAGGTCAAGTACTGCACCTCCATCTGTTGAGCTGTCCCACGCATGATTGACAGGACTGGAGGAGATGTGCGCTGCTTCCCAAGGGTCTGTGCGTGACTCGGCACATGGGGCCCAAGGATTGGACGTGTTGGAGGAGGAGGGGCGGGCTGTCCATGGGCTACCAATCACAGGAGTGCTGGAGTGGAACTGCTGTTATGACAGACAGATCAAAAAGACAAAACTTAGCATGAAGCATTAACACACACAAATTCACAGAAGATGACAGGACACAAAGCGATGCTAGATCTAGCATTATATTGGACTGAATGTGTGTGGATGTGTCAGTGTTTCTGTGATGAGCCACCCACCTACAGAGTCCCAGGGGTCAGAGGTGACATCACAGGTGGGCTGAGTTGAGTTCCAAGGGTCACTAGGAGGAGGCGGGGGCTCAGATGACGGGCCAAATATGTCCACCAGATCCAACATGGCTGACTACAGAGGGAGCAAAAAGTCTTACAAACCAACCTTCTCTTATGTGCTTCCAGGTTTGTGTGACTGCCTGAGTTTTTGAGCAATAGGAGACTCTTAATAAGAAGAAAAGAAAGTTCAACCCTCTCCTCCGTGGAGGAGAGTATGGGAACTGTCACGGTAAATGTGACTGTATAATGGATGTGAAAATTACTTTAAAACACTATTTAGACATTCAGCTTGGCAGACCTTGGTGAAGTGAAGCAGTTGAGACAGAATTAATGGTGTAAATGTCTGTGAATCAAGCAGAATTGGAAACTATGCTGAACTGTTTCCTTTGAGCGTGAATATTTACAGCTGCTTATGTTTCACTGCTGAAAGCACACATTTAGAACAGCAGGAGCATTTTCAAGTGTCCCTGCAAGTTACAGAATTACTCACTGGTCTGTTGTAGAGTCTAATTAATACACTATATCAGAAAGCCAGTGATAATCACAGATAGATATCACAGATGTTTTGGTGTTGTATACGTATAACCTGTCTGTTGATTTGGTATTGATGTATATTGTATGTTGGCAAAATGATTACATTACATAATGCAGTGAAAATTGCCCAGGGTGATTCAGAAACAGTGTCAACATTTCATAAATTTGTCAGGCTGCATATGGACCCAGCTGTTTAGATTACTCTGCAGAACCTGAGTTTGCAGAGCAGCACAGTTGAGCAGACCGCAGTGCAGTCTGCTATGAAAATTTTGTTTACTGTTCAAACTAAAATACTCTGCACATATGGCATCATTGTAAAAAAAGAAAAAAAAAAAACACACTTTGGCAACCAAATTTTAGGGATCCTTACTTTGTGTGAATACAGCATATAAAAAATGTTGGTATAGATAAAAACACAGCAGCAGCCATAATTTACTACCAGCAACAAGAAATTTCAAAACAGAAAATGTCCTTAATTTATCACGATTAACATAAGAGAGAGTTTTTAAAACCTTTTCATATGATAAAAATTACACCACAAAATTATGTCACATGTCAATGGCATAATGCAATTCAAGATAAATCTGCACAAATCAGTGCTGTAATGTCAAAGGAAACAAAGATCCGGGGTTCAGAAATTCAGCCTGGAACAAAAGTTCACCACATGAATCATCTCTCTTCTGCCCTTCCTGCCTCTCCTAACTCCATACTATCAAACTACAGTTTGAAGGATTTGTCCTGATATTTGTGGACGTAGGGACCTCTTTGTCTCTAAAACATACTCACTCATAATCACATGAAGGTCCAATCACAGTCCAATATGTGCCTTACACATGAGTGATGTGAGGAAACTTGAAACCTCCAGTGCATAAACACTGAGAATGGACTTTTCAGTGTACTTTTCAATGACAAAGAAGGGGTATATGTAATTTTTAAGAATTTATTGCAAGGTGATTGAGAACCATAATATTTTTTTTAAGTCTTAAAACATATGTGAATTAAGAATGTAATCTTGCACAAAATTACAGCATCAGATAAAAAGCCAAAA
This sequence comes from Lates calcarifer, assembly GCF_001640805.2. Taxonomy (NCBI): domain Eukaryota; kingdom Metazoa; phylum Chordata; class Actinopteri; family Centropomidae; genus Lates; species Lates calcarifer. The sequence continues at coordinate 21,977,022 of NC_066837.1, read as the reverse complement.
AATGAAATGTAATTTTTGCATGTATAATGATACAAGGCATGATGTGCTACGACATGTATCTGACCTTGTGAATATGTTAGGTATTACGTCAGTCAGTCATGAGCTTTCTTATAATGTTTTTTCCTGATCCTGATTTCCATGTTTTTTTCTATGGAGCACCTGAAAGTACCAGATGATAATGATAAGAATATTATATGACCAATTACAAGCAATGGGGACTTTTACATAAGACAGCCTGTGACTCTGATTGGCTTCCTGACAGGCCAATGAGTAAAGGGAGCTGGTGTGATACAAGATAAGGAGTATGCTTTCAGGGAAATGTCATGCTGAGCTCAAGGTTAGACAAGACAAAGTCATTATCATTCAGCAGGCACCTCTTTCTCCTCCCTCAGCTCTCTACTGTTTCTCTCTCAAACCCTTGCTCATTATGCTGATCTATGTTTTTTTTGTCTCATTTCCCTCCCTACCACACAGTCCACGCCATAAACTCTACTTCATTCTCTAAATGCCTGCCAGCCACCACCTACAAATGCACCTGCCCACCTCTTCATGCAAAGACACACTCATGTACCATGCATGCACCCACACGCATATTGTACAGCGCCCCACACACACACACACACACACACACACACACACACACACACACACATTTTTAAACTCACCTCCTGTGTCCCTGACTGGCTCTCTCTCCGGCTCTCATCCAGGGCCTTCTGTAACAGAGACTCGTCTCCTTGGCGACAGCGCTGCTCCTGCAGGGGCGGCATCGTGACATCATCAACATTATCGCCACGGCAATGAGCTTGGACGCACACAGGCACACAACACACAAACACACACTGTCGTTAGTGAAACACTCTTTGGCTTAGTCCAGCAAAACAAAGGCAGCACCAGTACTTTTTTGTGCTGTTGAAATATTTAGTTGACAAAGCGCAGAGGCTGGATTAGAGCAGAGCAGGGGGAGAGAAGTGAAAATCCTCCAAAATTACATGTAGAAGTTTAAACATAAATATAGAAGAGATATTAAAAACTGGAGCACTACCAAAAGAGGAGGGATGAAGAGAACAAAATCTGTACAGTTTGAGAGCTGGTGGGATATACAGCAGAGGTCCTGGAAAGGAGAAAAGTGGCTGATGAAGGATGCAAGGAAGGAGAAAGTTAGGGAAGAAGTCCTTAGTTAATCATAGAGAAACATTTAAGTTAAAACATGAGAGCCATGTCATCAAATACACAGTAAGACACGCAGCTAGAGGGTTACAAAACGTTGACCATGGGCTGTAAGGAGTGAGGTGTGTCTGTGTGTGTGTGTGTACCTGCTCATGCTCCTTTTGGCTAAGGCTTAAAGCAATCTGTAGTTGTGCGTCTTCATCCATCTCTATGGTAACAGGGGAAGGAAGGGCTAGCTAGATGAAGGTGGGCGAATTTTCAGAATGTTTGTCACAAAATTTTCATTACTGGAATCATCAAGAGGCAATGAGACATGAGGACGTGAGTGTGTATGTGTGGAGTGGAGGAGAGGGGAGGGTATGCTGGCAATTACACATTATCTAAACATGTGTGCCTGGGTGTGTGTGTGTGTGTGTGTGTTCTGTTTTACCTTCTGACTCTCCTCCCTGCTCATGGCTAAGGCCAGCTGGAGCTGCAGCTCCTCCTCTCCGCTGGTCTGAGGTCGAGCCTGCTCCAGGTCTGAGGCAGCACGAGGAGATGAGGACGAGGCTGCGGAGGGAGTGGGGGAGAGTTTGAGGGAGGTAAAGAGTGAGAGAGTGTGAGGAGAAATGGTCAGATTGATGCAGAGCACAGGAAGTGTGTGCCTGATTTAAATATTTTCAGGCCTGCGCTGCAGTATTGATAATCTGGCAGCTTGTCCAGAGTGCTGGGCTACAGCACAAAATGCATTTCATTAGGGATGTGGCGACAAGCCTGAGCACAAGCGAGTATTTTTAACCCTTCATTCATTTATTCACAAGTTGCCAACACATAAAAGAAGCAGTTCAGTGCTCCAGGTAAGTTCTGACTTTAAATACCCACAGTGCTCACAGTTAAAGGAGGACGGAGAGCCTCTGGAGCGGCTGAACTCCTCCCCGTACAGCACAGCCATACTGGGCTGGCTCGTCCGCCTGCCCGGGTGGTAAGATGGTGGTATGCCTCCATAGACGCCGCCGCCTCCTCCTCCGCTGCCTCCCCCGGCCATTCGCTCCTTGGTCTTCAGAGCTTGACTCCTCTCCTGGCGGAGTCGCTCCTCGTCCCGGAGGAGGCACACCAGCTGGCGCGCTTTTTCCCTCACGTTGGCCCCCTGGTCTCTGCCGTCGCGGTCCACGTACTGGAAGTCACGCAGCGTCTGTACCACACGTAGACAAAGCTAATTTTCATACTTGTCAACATGAACTTTTGAAACAATGTACAGTTCAAGTTGTGGTTAAGATGCAGGAAAACCTCAGTAATCTGGAAATATAACAATATTTTAGGCTGTTTGGGGAAGAAAGTTTGTAAATATAAATGTAAATTATAGTTTGTTAAATATTTTTTTTATTTTAATTCCTGTATTTTTACAATTTTTACTCACCCAAATAATAATTATATCTTGACTATGTGGTTTTATCTCCAGAAAGAGAAAAGAGGGTATTAAAATTGTTATTTGACTTTCTGAACTGAACATATTTTCTCTGGTTGATTTCTCTGCTCATTGTTTAATACTTTATTGTGCTGGATTCCATGGTGATTTCTTTCAATGTGTATAATACTGTTTTTTTATACAGACCCTGAGAAGAGTAGTGGTTACCAAGGTAACAACTAATGACAATACCAAATGAACAATAAACAATAAACCAGCTCTATTCCTGAGGTGTTCAGACTGCTGAGGTTCTCCTCTAGTTACAGTCCAGTACCTGAATAGTGAAGGCATTCTCACGGCACTGCTGGGCCACTCTCTCTGATCCTGTCTTCAGCAGGTAATCCAACAGAGTCAGGGCCTGGAAGCAAATGCTGATTACCACACTGATAGTCCAACATCAGCATTTTGTTACATCTCTATGCTACACACTGCAACTGTAAGTACAGCTTTGTAACAAGCAAAAGGAAGAAAAAAAACACCAGGAATGTTTTTTTTTAAATGGAGTTACTGAGGGAAGAGGTGGTGAGATAAATCTAAAGTAAGGACGACAGAGAAATACACAGTCAAAGAGGATTTATGATTAAAAGTTAAAGCCATTTATAGATTATACTGAACGGACACTTTCTTTCCTTTGGTCACCTTGTAAACGTGTCTCCAGTTCTTGCCACTGTCATTGAGGCGTTTCCAAACCATGCCCATGACCTCAGCAAACGCCACCACGTTGAAGGTCAAGTCAGCAATCTCGGACATTAGAGACGAGGACGGGCCCCATGGGTCGTTTGAAGTGGCCTCGCGAACCTACACATTGCCGGCAGAGGAACCACGATGTCCATTTCTTCTCATATTTACATTTTATGCATATTAATGTTCTTTGTCATCCACAGCAACAGTACCATAAAAAAAGAAAAATTACAAGTATCAAAGTGTAGAGTTTTGCTCTGATGTGTTTTGATGTGACATGACTCAACAGCAACACATACAAACAGTTGCACATCAATGGCAGAAGAAGAGAACACAGTTCATTTAAAATACCTTGATCTCTGCTTCTGAATAGTTGTGCACAATATTCTTCACCTGCCGGCGCAGGGCTGAGGTTGTCATGGTGACAGGTGATGTAGGATGTGGAGGGATAGAAAGTGAAAAACAGACACTCAACAGGTGAAGAAAGGGGGTGAAAGGGGAGAGGAGAGGTAGCTATGGCAATGAAGGCTCCTCTTCTCTGTCAGGAGTCACAGGACGCCCCTGTATGAAAGAAATGAAGGCAATATATGAGTAAAAATAAAATCAATTACTCACTTTGTGTCTGTTTAGCCTGAAATCCTTGACTTGACCAAAGAGTTTCAAAGGCCGTGGCCCCCCTCAGTCAAAACTAAGACAATTGCAATGGATTTGGAGAGCATACAGAGATTCAGTGGGCTTCATCTTGCACCAAGTTTTTTTGCCTATATATATGAAAACATTTTAACAAACTGGTGACATTAAAAGTATGCTAGCTATTTGCTGTCCATGTTATTAGCGTAGCCATATCACTCGATTACCTTGATGCTGAACAAAACTTTAAAAACATCATGATTCTCTAGCAGGCTCGGGAATGTGTTTGTCTTTGTTTGTTTGCCAGCAGGAGGAGGGATGGGACATGGGCCAGGGGAGAACTCATTCGATATTATTGCGGCTCTGGTTCAAGGGGCAGGTCCACAAATTTTTAAATCACTTTCCTTAACATTGTAAGATAAAGATTTTTTCTACATGTTGGTGTATTTCTCAGGACATTATGAATCTTGATGACTTGATGTTTGTAGGATTTGGTGCTGATCCAGATAATAATCCAGATCTGGTACTTCCTTGTTCCTGTTATTTTTCTATTATAAGAGCTTGACAGACGTGTGTAGGATTGTTTGGCCTTGGTGGAGGTATGCACTCTTCTGAGTACCATTCCACTTATTCTTTGTCTTTATTTCTTTGCTTTTTACATCAATGAATATACTAAGCTATATAAACAATGACTGATGATAGTGAGTGAATGGGTTCCTCGCAACTGTTTCCCCCTGAGAAGGAAGTAGGTCATACAAAAGCTCTGGCACTCAGGTGTCTGATGAAGCTTCTTGGTGGCTTATTTTATTCAGGCCAACACACACACACACACACACACACACACACACACACACACACACACACACAGCTGTCTGCACACACACACACACACACTGGTAACCCATTTTTCTCTTCCAAATTCATATTTCAGAGAGGACACTAGGGAATTGATCATTAAGGGTTTCTGTGATAGTTCTCCCTCTGCCTCCGACTCTAAGGCCTCACAGACACAGAGCGTAATTAACCCACTAAACCAAAGCTGAACTAGAACTAGACCTCACTAAACTAAACCTTCTCTAAATCAGCCATTGATCTGATCGTGAGCTTGTCTATATTTGATGGGAGGTGAATTTTGAATGACGAAGTAAAGCTGATGTGTTCCATTTCCTAACATTTTTATCCTGTATGCTTCAGTGCATCATCTACAGCTAACACAAAAACACCAAGGAGAGTTTGGTCTGTGAACTTCACATACTTAAGTCTCTTGTTTCTGTGTTTCTGATCATTTTCTGAGCCAAAAAAAGGAAGAAAACCTAATTCAGTCTGGTTTTACCTGCCCCAACATGTTGTGAAAAATACAGTTCTTTCGATTAGGGATAACTGTGTGCATACAAATACAAATGTTCATTTACTTCAGTGTTTTTTTATTCTAAACTAAACCATTATTAAGTCTGTAAAAGTGAATAATTTTATGTATTTATCTATATAAAGATCTAAATATCAGACAGTATTAGATTGTTAAAAGTATATCAATGTGCAGTATACAAGAATTCAAGTATTGTGTTTATACTGAGGTTATGCAAAAAAAACAAAAAAACAACTACTGGCAACAATATCATTATCAGGTTTTTAAACTCTCGTGTATTGAAAAATCCACCATTCCTTGGGTTATAATGCACTAAGTATAAAAAAATCTCTTTGTGGCCTGAACACAGTGATGAAACTTGTTTGGATAACAATTTTGTTGCAGTTTTGTTATATCAATTAATATTTCTTAAAGAATGGGGCACATTTCTACAAGATGATGCACTAATAATAGTCACTAATAACTCACAAGAATGAAGAGAATGTAGACTAAATCCCGCTTTGAAGTAATGGTCATGCATTACTGTAATATTTTGTCTGGGCACAGACACCATTAAAGGCCTTTCTTCTGCTCACATTATTTGCTAAATCTTTTTCAGCAACCAGAACCAGAATTTAGTGCTGCTGCACCTGAAATTCATATTTTGTTCATGCTGGAGATGAAGAGCAAATTCACTCGAAAACCACCTATTTAAATAACTTAACTAATTTAATAACTTATTATAACCTGTTTGTTTACACTGTACAGCTACATTGTGAAGGAAAAAAATTTACAACATTTTTCTAAAAACAAATAGTGGACTCACTAGGGATCAGGACAGTCTTATGTTTGACTGAGACCTCTGATTCTCTAATGAGAAATGTTAATAACAGTTACTCCATTCAAGGGCTCTGGCTCATGGCCCCCCTGACCTATCTGGTTGTTTGGCTGTGATTGTAACCACATTATTAACAGTTTTCATTTTAATGTCACCGTTTGTTGATGCTCCACTACAGTTAACAGAGGATGCCACAGTGAAACGAGTCACAGGATGCCCCGTCCTGCTGAAAAGCAAACATCAGCAAAAGCACAGAGGACCTGAGATGCACACAGCGGGGATACACAGACAGAAAATTCAGAGAGGATGAGCCTCAGAGCGTTAGTGCATATGCAAGACAGACAGAGAGGGACAGAGAGAGAGAGGGAATGAAGGGCATAAAGAAGAAGAAAGTGAAGCTCAGCAACTTCAACCAGTATCACCTTTCTGCACAATCATCTTCAGCTCGGACATGGACACACAACACACACACACACACACACACACACACACACACACACACACACACACAGATGCCCACATGCACAAAGGCTATTAAAGGCTGGTGCATTCTACCTTATATTAGGTGTTTGAAACTATTACTCTTTGTATTCCTAAATCTGATCCTGACACCACAACAGATAATTCACACTGTGGGAGTAATAGATGTGTATGACAAGTCTCAACCCTGAGAAGACAAGGAGGCCGCAGGAATCCTGGGTAATGGCATCAACTGAAAGAGTGTGTGTCAGAGAAAGGAATTTAAGTGGTTACTGATGTGTGGCTACAAAATCCCAAAAGCAAATGACCTCTATCTTTGTAACAAATGAATTTCCCCATCTCTGTATTATTGTGAGGACTGGACCAAGCATGTGCCAGCCCCACCAGTCACCATTTGACTTGTAGGATCTGTTGTACATGCTATCATCCTCCACCAACTGTCCTATTAGGAATATAACCAGGGAAGGCCTCATCCCATCGGATAGAAACAATACTAACATTCATTTTAATCCAATGAAAACTGTCTGAGACACTGCAACAAGGGTAAAATCACGTATAATTAACAAGATATTACTGAAACATTGCACAGCTCATAATGTGTGTATTTAATAAAGTCTCAGAGCAGCACAGAGTCAGACTATGATGATGAAGTCATCTAGGGACAAACTGTGGAGGTGCTCAGTGAATAATGCAACAACCCCTCAGCCACAATGACAGCACCCATGGTGGTTTTACTGGGATATGAGCACATCTTCTGATTCACAGCTACAAACTTTACATTCAGATGACTCATCTGGTAATAATTCAAACAAATTCACTCTGAGCCAGCAGTCGAGTCACTAAATCAAGATGTACCAACTCCGAGGGAGTCACCTGATGAAAGTCGTGACGCTATGATCTCTCGAGGAGACAGCTGTGTGTTTGAAAATTCACATAATAGCAGAATATAAATTCCCCTTAAGCTACATTTTAAAATACTACACATTTTTCCTTACGTGGTCCGGTCTGATGCGTCAAATTGCTCCAAACACAGAGAACGTGCGTCACCCCGTCGTGCACATTTGCGCGCGCATGCGTGCTGTGGAAGCAGGTGTATTTTATTTTTTCAGGTGGCGAAAGAGAGAAGAGAGGGCGCCCGCGGTGGGTCTGCATAATGCTTACACCCCCCCCCCCCTCACATTCACATACACACACGCCCCCTCTTGCGGTGGATTCCCTGTGCGGGTTGCCATGTGTAGCAGATTCCTGCGCGAGGCCAACTACCGCTGGAGTTGTTTGTTACATGTAGGTCGACAGTATATCTAAACACACTGTAGCTTACATGTGGAAATAGACAGATACTGGCCAAAAAGGACAGGAGCTACATTCCATTTCAACAACACGCTGTTTACCTTGCCCATTGCTCATCTCTCGCCTTGTCCACTGAGCCTCTCTGTTTTCCTCCTCGCCAAGTCCTCAGTGTCGATTATATCCCCTCCGCTGGGATCGGCTATGCAGGGCAACCACAATTATCCACCCCGCACCTATATCCGGCAAACGTGAGACAAGAGCCGATCTGTGAGTCTCTTAGAAATCCTTGAATGGGGATGCCAGCGTCTAAATCTCGGCCTACCCTGGATGATGCGAGCCGCTCGGGCAGCCAGTCAGTGATGAAATCCGCATAGGACTAGGATAAACCACAGCACACGGCTCACTCTCTCCCTCTCTCACTCAGGCAGCCCCATCCACACACACGCACGCACACACACACGCACATACACGCACACAGCAGCAGGCAGCACACACAGTTATCACAACGGGGAGCGTAAAAAAGAGAGGCGGGGACGGGGGCGCGTCGTTTGCAGAGTCAGCAGTACTGTTAACCTACTATCATGCGCTGATGTGAATGTGAAAGAGTGAATGAGACAGACTCAGGGGCGTTGCTTGGCATAAAGCTCTACTGGGGCACAGGCCCCCCACCGCAAATCCATCCCCATGGTTTCTTGCATTGATATCAGATGAAATACATATTTTAATAGAAGCATTAAACACATGAAATTGTGAAAGAGGAATATTGGTCAGGAATCATGAGAAAAGTGCTGCTTATATATGGTTCCTGGTTGGTCATTTGTCAAGGTGTTACTCAGAATGTAACCATGGTTTTGGACAGAACGTAAACAAATAATGGAGATTAATCAAAGTGAATCTGATTTCATGAAGCAGAAGCTTAAGTATTTTGCTATCTGTTTTTTGTTAAAAGTTTACTGTTGTAAGTTTTTTGCATTATAGTCTTTATTTTAATAACATTTCAGTTACTATTTTCAACAGGTTCTACAGGCACTCCTCAACAGACAAGGTTCTTGAACACTTGACTGTACCATTACAAACGACTACTAAATACATCGATAGATGCAGGAAATGATTTTTTAAGGTTTTTATTTGTTTTTTGAATGACATTTTAAATCCCTCCACTCACCCCCGATGCTTTCCTGGCGTGACATGAATAGACCTTGTGTTCAAGTGACCCAACAGTTCCCCCATGAGCAAGCACTTGGCGACGGCGGCAAGGAAAAACTCCCTTGGAAGGAAGAAACCTTGAGCAGAACCTGGCTCATGGTGGACGGCTGTCTGCTTCGGCCGGCAGGAATTTTCATGTCTGCTTTGAAAATGGTCCATTTTTTTATGGAGGGTGAGGGAGGGAAAGTCAGCTCAGGTGCAGCTGATGGGTGCAGGCACCACTGACTTCTTCCACCTCTTTGGTTTCCTCAAGCCCCAAAAATGACAAGCTCTCACTCTCTCTCAAGTCCTGGTTGCCCTCGTTGTCTCTGACATGAGACTTTCTGCACAAGTTTGATCTCCTGCACCATCTGTTGAAGGAGGATGTCCTGTCCATCCCTCAAGTTTTGCACCAACAGATCATTTTGTGACACTGTGTCTTTGTGAGACTTGATTTGGCTTTCAAGCTCACGTTGAACACTGTCAGCCTGCTGCCTGACTGTGAGGACATTAACTTCATACCTTTCGATGACCTCTTGGTATGAAGCTCTGGGTTTCTCCAATTCTTCTTGGTGTGCCTTGTTTTTCACATACTCATTTGGAGCTCAGTATCAAACTCTTCCTGTCTGACCTTCAGTTCTTTGTGGAGAACATTATCGTTGTCCTTCTCCACCTGGAGCTTAGCTGTAAACTTGTCCTGATTGAGCTTCTCTTCCATTTGATGTGGTTCCTCTCAGTGGCAATCTTTGTGGTGCTGAGGGTTTCTGCATCACTGTAATTTTGCAGCCTCTCTAGCTCTCTTTTTGTCTCTTTCTCCCTTGATGAACACTTGTTTCAGGCATTTCTGGTTAGTCAACTGTTGTTTGGTCTCTTCCAACTAATGAGGAAATTGGATTATCCATATGTATTCTCTACAACAGTTGGCCTCTCACTGCTCAACAGGTTCCTAAGGTGCCAAATTTCTTGGAGGATCTGTCCCTACAGAATCTTGAATGACTGGAGTGACTGAATGCTCTGGTGGTCATCTGGTATGATTCATAGAACCATAGTTAGATTTTCAACTTTCATTCTATTTCATCCCTCCTCACCGTCCCCCAGGGGCACTCCCTTTAGGGCCTCCCATGATTTGGAGATGCTCCTGGTAGAGTGGCACCTGACTTCATGTGGTGGAAGGTACCCTATATGCATGGATGATGACATCCACAATCCAGTCAGACAAGTCTGATGCCAAATCCGACTTCCAAACTGGGACAGGAGATCCTTCCTGTCGGGGAGATACCATGGTGGGCTGCGGCAGAGCCGGAGCAGCAGGGGAAACCATGTCCCTGCTGACCAAAAGGGGACCACCAGCAGGAGCCTGTGGCCCTGTTGAAAGACTCCCTGAAGTGTTGGCAGTATCAGAGGGATTGGTGGGATGGCGTAAAGAAGAAGAAGAAGAAGCATCCTGCCCCAGAGGACTGGTCTCCTCTGCTAGAAAGAACCAAATGGGCAGTGGATCAATGCCTCTGAGGCAAAGAGGTTCACCTTTGCCCTTCCAAACAGGCTCCAGATGGTGTACACCACCTCTGGGTGATGGCTTGTGATGAAAGTCTGCAACCTGGTTCCTCTTCCCTGGTAGATACATTGCCTGCAAGCTGGCCAGGCGGTGGCTGCCCACATCAGCAGCCCCCGGGATACCTGCAGCAACCATGCAGATCTGGTGCCGCCTTGGTGGTTCATATGGTACGCGGTTGAGGTGTTGTCTGACTGGACAAGTACATGTTTCCCCCTCAAGTATGGCAGGAAGTGCCGGACAACCATGTGCATAGCCTGTAGCTCAAGAACACTGACATGCCTGCTTGTGAACTGCAGGTGAAGTACAATGGGAATATGAAAGCAGGTGTCCTTCAGATCTACAGACATGGACCTTTCCCCCCGGAGTGATAGTTCAAAGAACATCCACTCTGCTCCCATATGGAGGGGAAACACCTTGAGGAACCTGTTGAGTCCCCTCAAGTTGAGAACAAGACAATATCCATCTGTCTTCTTCCATACAAGAAAATAAGCTGAGTAGAACCCCCTGGGGTGTGTCAAGGGATCTATTGGTTTGATTGCACCCTTGGCCAGGAGGGTAGCTACCTCCAGCTCAAGGCTAGGATCTAGCATCTGGTCGCAGAGCCAAATCAGGAGGAACTATGAGGGATGTAATTGCAGGCTCAACAGCTGGCATGCGACCCAGGCCAAACCTTGCTGCATCCTGCATGGCACCCAGGAATCAACCATCCAAATTAGGATGGGATCAACTCCTGGTGTCCTCCCAACATGTATACATCTCCCCCAGATACTCCTCTGCGGGTAGAACAGTGAAGGCAGTAGGGGCTGGTCTGCACCTGAAAAAGGCACTAACTGGTGCAGGACCTGGAGACACATCCAGCTGCAAATGCCAAGGCCATGGTTAATGGCCGTCATAGAGCTGGCCCCTGGTTTGTCCAGAGAGCACTGGTCTGAAGAATGGGAGCCCAGCTCCGAAGTGTGGGAGGCCCCTCCTTCCTCCACATCATGAAGGAGGGTGGCTGAAGCCGCTACTGATACATCTTCATCTGGGAATGACTCAGGCACGGGCGGGATGGGTGTCTCTGCATCCTCTGCCTCAGTGCCAGAACGGAGAGTTAAGCTGGATTGGCAGAGAAGTGCTCCACCTGAGAGGAGAGCTTACTTCTCTCGGATTCTGCCTTCTACCTGGAGGGGGCTCCTGCAGCAGTCCCCACCCAATGCTTAGGGTGGGTAGGTTGTTCCGGAGGCAGATGGACTGACAAGGGGAGCCATACAGGTGCTACAGTAGTGAGAAGCCAACATGGTGACAACATCTGAGGAGTATTCCCCCAAGGATGCAGTCAATAATATTAGTTTGGGTGAGAGCAACGTCGCTAATTAAAATACCAACCACCAAGTTGGCCCGAACAATAACACTGTAGGCATAAAGCTGAAAAACAGTAATACCTACCATCTATCTACCACCTGCTGGGAACAGGGAGCCAAAACCATCACCTTCGCCAGCAGGAAATGCTGTAAATATAGGGAGTGGGGAGCAGAAACACCACCTTCACTAACAAGGGTTGCTGCAAGACTCAGTAAGTTAGCACAGGCGGGAGCACCACTGCTAACGGAAGGCACAAACAAACACTAGTGTGTATTGGGAGCAGGGAGCGGAAACACCTCCCTTACCAACAAGAGTTGCTGCAAGTTAGCACAGGTGAGAGCATCACTGGTAACTGGGGACATAAAGCAGGCAATAGCATAGTCACTAACTGAAGGCACACAGTAAACACTAGTATATGTTGGGAGTGGGGAGTGGAAGCACCTTCCTCAATTAACAAAGGCTAGTATAATAACTGGCAAAACATTAAAGCTGACAAAAGCTCACAAGTACTTCAGCTTCTAACAAGCTGGGAGTGACAGTGAGTGCACTGTCCACACACAGCCCTCATCAATAATTTTTCATGACATGCTACAATTAGCTTGGCTACTTACTTTAGATGTTGCAACAATGTCCAAAAACACAGATGGCGTGTCACTCAGTCAGACTGAAAGTCATTTGTCAGGAGGGATGAAATGGAACTTGGCATTTTCAGGTGGTAGAATTGTCTTTGAAGTAGTTTAAAATTGCAGTTGGTCTCTGAACAGATATCTATTTCAGTGGACTACTTGGGTTGTTCGTAGCAGTATTCACTTCCTAACAGTGGTGTGTTGTTGGCAGAAAGGTTTGAGATGGTGTGATGTTCTGAAAAGCTGCAGCCTTATAGTAGAGCCCTGATTATATCATGATACACATAGAGTGCAACCAACCATCTAAGGCTTTGATTTTCCATTCCATTCTACTCCATTCCATGTTTTTCTGTTTGTTTACACTCAAAATCACAATTTAAATTTGCATTCAAAATGGGTTTAAAACCTGCTACTGATGTCAAACTGATTGTCAGGTCAAATGCAATAGTTTCACACTGTAGTGCTCTTTTTATCAATGATCACCACAAAATCAAAAATTTCAATTCAAAAGTTCAACTCCTCAGTGAAATATTTTGGGTCTTTTTTGAGTTGTGTTTTTGAGTTCTACCTATTTCGTTAATACATATTAATTAATGAAACACTGCCACACTCTCTAAAAATGTAGAGATGTTCTACGGCAGAAAAAGCATACTCTTACATCCAAATAATAACAGAATGTGCGTGTTGGCTATAGCTTCTATTTGGAGTTAATACTCTGGCTACATGTTTGAGCAGAAATACATCTATTCTATTCCGTCAGTATGCTGTAATTATCAGAATTGATGCAATGAAACAAACTTTTGTTGTTGTTGAAAATGAATTGTGGCATTTATATTGAGGCAAGTCCCCCAGTAAAAGGGGTCCGGCAGCGCCTATGGACAGAGTTAATATTATTCAACAGTGCCAGAAGGACAAAAAGGTTTATTGGAGATTCAGGAATCCTGTCACATTACAGGTGGTTGACTGTATTTAGTGGGGCTCCTGTGCCTCTCATGTTAATAGTGTGTGTGTCCTCCTCATTTCCCTCATCCATCAGGTCACACAGGGTGTCCACCAGGTCTTCCATCAAAGCATAAATCTGCCAGATAGATAGATTTATTCACAGACATAGGGCAGTAAGAAACCTTGAAAGGGTAAACCCATGATTTAGTATTGCACTTACATAAAGTTGGGGGACTTCACTTTTAAAAAAGAATAGTCAAAATCATAGAAGCAGATGCTGATACTTCCTGACTTTTCACCTCAGAATGGATCAAATTCCTACATTTCCCATAATGCAACTGGATACTGCTTTCATTAATCCTGATTTTTAATCCCTTGTATTAAAAATCAAAAACACAGAACCCCACATTTCCCATAATGCAGCCAGATAGTGTATTTCATGAGATAAATGAATAATAATCAAAAATAAAGTACCCACTTCTTTTGAACCCTACAACTCCAGTTTGTAAAACAGGCATTCTGTTAAAAAATTAAAATTTTATGCCCAACCTGTGATAATCCTGATGACATCATTAGGGTAATTTTCTGTAACTTTTGAAACTTCCTACAGAGCCAAAACAGATATAATGCAACTGTTTTACAGGTTGAGTCCTCATGACGAGTAAACTGAACTCAGTGTGTGAAATGCTTGGATAGATAAAATAAAAACTGTATTGTAAAGATAATTAAAGGACTCACCTTTCTGTGCAGGAGCCTTGTGTAAATGGCCATCACCTCCGGCTTTACATTTTGGTCATCAGGAGGCTGCGGATTGATCTCTGGATGGGTATCAGTCAGCGAGGCAGACTCCTTCCCTTGCTTTTCCTTAGTGCGCTTCCCCACTTCTTCCTTTCTTTTCCCCTTCTTTTTGCTGTCCTTTGTGCACAATATTGACAGATAGAAGACATTATTTACTGATGAATTACAATGGAGTTTTTTTTATTGAGCGTGCAGGATGATCCAATATGTAAAATATATTGCATGCCCTGTACTGTTTAAGTTAACATATAGCTGTGTGTGTGTGTTTTTGTGTGTGCGCCACAGATGGCTTGGACCAGTCCAAGTCCTATTAATTCACACCCTGGGCACACATTTGGAGAGCAGGTGCACATTTTCACACAGTGTTCTGTTACCATGGTACCCTGTGAGTAATAGGCGGTACCTTACCTATGATTCAACCATTACACAGAGGAAAAAATCACTGGGCAAAATATACAGTCATACAGGCAAGACTGTGTCTCTAGTATATTTCTAAATTTAATATTATGTCTTTTTTTTACCTTTAAGAGACATGAAACATTAAAGAGAGGTGCAACAGGTACTGGACCAGATTCACACCAGAACGTTGTGTATGTGGTGACCAACTGAGCCACAGGACATCTCATCATATATATCTGAACAACACAGTCAGTGTTCTCATTAGGATTTTCAATCCCTGTGCTGACAAAAAGTTGCTGAAATTTTGATTTGGTGAACAGGGTGGTGCAAAGTGGCTGGGTATAATGAGGATGGGTGCATGTTGGATGGGAGCAGGAAACAATCATCTGCATTAAAATGAGTGGGTGCTAAGTGACATTTTCCTGCTCGTTATCTCACCCAAACCAGTCACACTGCAAAAACATGAATGGAAACTACTATACTCTACTGCTAAGTTACTATAATAGTTTCTCTGGGGGGTAAAACGGTGGATGGAGAGCATTAGTTTCCTAGATTTGGTGGGAAAACTGAATGAGGACTGACTGGGTTTAACACCACTGTTCAGATGGTAAACATATAATTTGCACACACACACACACACACACACACACACACACACACACACACACACACACACACACTAATAGCCTCCAATGTTATGAAGAACTAAACCCAGCATACACACAACATGCTGAGAAACAATTTCAGAAAACAAGCCTATTGCAGAACATAATATTGCAGGTGTCTGCATTATTGAGAATGAGGCAGTAGGTGGCTGAGTTGTGTGGAGGCAGTCAGTAGTAGCAAGATATCAGGAGCCTGGTGAATGGCAGATAAATGAATGATGAACCGACAGCTTGTTTGAAGTGTTGAAGTTGACTCTTGATTGGAGTAGCTGAAAGTCAGCTGAAATTATGTGTCATGTCTTAAGAAACATGGAACTTCATTCATTCTGATAATTAAAATACTTGTGAATCTGCTGCCACTCAGTGGTCCAACATTTTTATCATTCTCCATCTCTGTGTTGGTGAAGGTGGGCCAGCTACACATATACACATATATCTTTTCCTCTCACCTCTACTGATTTTTCAGGTGTTGCTGACTTGGACTCTCCTTTGTTGTCATCTTTAAATTTGGATTTCCCTCCACTCCTTTCCTCTTTAGTAGCTGCTCCTCCCTTTTTTTCACTCTTCTCATCTTTGTTTATGTTATCAGTCAAATCTGTGATGTAATGACAGCAGTAAACAATATGAATTAAACTGCCCTCACCAATCTATGTCTGAGTAAAAGTGTGTGAGTCTCACCAGTGTCAGAGATCGGGCACTCATCCTTTTTTTCGATCCATGTCTCTCTCTCTGGGAGGCCCAGCAGGTTTCTGAGCCACATGGCCTCACAGGCCATCGTGTCCAGGAGTTTCTTCCAGAGCTGCTGTCTGCAGGGGGCACCACACACCACCATAACCTCCAGGCTTACTACACTGAGTGTACAGGTGTGGGATGCTATAAGGGAGATGCTTCATGACTCATGTGTGTTTATGCCTCACCCTATATCTGCTGCTGTTAGATGGCGGTGTTTCAGTTCAGAAGGTTCAGACAGCTGCAGAAGCAGAGAGTTGAGCTGGGCCAGGCTCTTCTCTCTAGAGAGGGTTGACTCTTGTTCAGGCAGAGACAGCACAACCTTAAGTATGAGAACAAATAAATGGATAAATATGTTATATTTTTAATGCATCATCATAATATAAAATTGCACAGAAAAGTGCACTCTGCATTAAAGAGACTATCCTTGAATCAACCCACTAAGTTTACTGCTATATGTACATTTTTGTACTAATCAAGTGTGTACTACACACTACTTTTTGTCTCTACCTGTCGGAGAGTATCAATAGACAGGTCCCAGGTGCTCCCTGGATTCACTTCTTGCCACAGTCTCTTTAGGTCCTTCACTGGCTGATCAAGGTACTGCAACTAAAACCACGGGTGGAGTTTAAATATCTGGAGTTATCCTCCTCAAACAACAATGATGCATGTCAACAGAAGCGAGAAATATGTGTGCCACATTCTGTGGTGAAAAAATGTGACCATGTGAAAGACCAGAAGAGCTGTCATGATCCTAATTTTTGGTAATGCTAGAGGAGACTTTGTTGGGAAAAGTCCCAGTCAGAGTTTAAATGAGCTGACAATAAGGAATAAGAAATAGTATTTCTGTCTCAGTGTTTGGTTCCACCTTCCAGTGCTGATTCCAATAATTCCCTCCCCATGTCTATATACCTCAGGAAACTTCGGGGCCAAACATGCTCTAAAATCACTAGAGAGGAATCTAATCAGCTTCCTAATTAACCCAGTTAGAGTCAGGTTCTCATTGCACTGCCATGGCAACATAACTTCTTTTGCACAGTGCAGAGGCAACAGTGACTGTTAGGTATTAGCAGTTATCATCTATGATTAGTTAATGAGATTAAAAAAAGAATTATGATGGCAAAATGTAGTTGCGGAGTGCTAAATGAATGGGGACCTAGATAATATTCAGGTTGGAGAGGGGCAGCCATAATGGGCTGATCATGCTCTCACCTAGAGACAGTGAAATATTACACAACATGATGAATGGGTCCATTAATTCATTCATCTCACACTAAAACAGGTGTGACTAAGATTCAGGCTGAACTAAACATGGATAAAAAGAGTCTGTACAAAGAAAAATGTTTGATACATGATGGTATATCCAATTACAAATCAAACAAAGGAGAGGAGACTGTTACAAATTTCAGGAGCTTTCTTTGTGAGCACTGCTGAGGTCCTGAAGAGGATTTGTACAAAAAATTAACACGACTTCACTGTTTTTCATGGAAATTGTGTCCATCTATAGGATTTACCTTGGGGTTTTTGTTGAGAAACTTTTGCTCTTCAGTGATGTAGAGCTCTGCAGGAGAGCCAGGTCTCTCTGGGGTGTGGACCCCACGCAGCACCTCATATACAATCGACCGACACATTTTTACCATCACTGTCTTTTCCAGCTTTGTCTGCTTGTGCACACACAACAGAAACACGGACATAAAAAATAAATTGCATATAAGTGTCTGTTAATGAACAACTTAGTGTCATCTGTCCATGTGTCTTTCTGTCTCACTTTCAAGCACACAGTTTAACTGTAAAACTACCTCTAGGAAAAGTCTCTGGTCTGCAGTTTTGTCCTGGTACAGAGCCACTCCCCTCAGCGTGACCTGCATTGATGCTCCTTGCAGCAGCACAGGATGAGTGTTGAGCTGCCATAGTTCAGTTTTGATGCCTGATTTCTCTGACTTAAACACAAACTCCACTCGCTGGGTTTCACCTGGATGGATCACACCTGGATGGGAGGGGGAAGCAAAAAATGGAAAGCAGAAAGGCGGGTTGAATACTGGTTGAAAGATATGCCTGGCTGACACATGAACAAACAGTGTATGACGTAAGAGCGGCGGCAGCAGGTGTCTGATTATGTTTGTGTGTGTACCAGAGGAGGAACTGAAGTAGAAGTGCAGGTTCTTTGTTTGGGATCGCAGGTTAGGAAAGCTGTGTGGTTTGGGAAGCTGCTGCCAGCTGTAGAAGATGGCCGTGCTGCCCTCATTGTGCAGCTCCAAGTGGGACGATGCTCTCTCTCCAGTCACAGCCTCAAAGATTATTGTGGCACTAATTCCTACTTCTCCCTGATTAGTGAGTGTTGGAGAATACAAAGATGACAAAAGAAGGAGAGGTAGAGAATGAAGTCGGTACTTAAATAATGTTCTAGTCTATCAACAAATAATGGCCGGTCAAGGCAGGGGAGCTAAAGAATATCTTAATGTGAAAGTTAGTTAGTGTTGAGATTTATTCATGATGGTTTAACATTGTCTGGGGAAACAGGAAAAGTGAAACACCTGACATGTCTCTGAAACAGTTGGCACTGTTATCAAGACAAAAGATAAACACAGAGGAAATGTTTAACTGGAGAACAGGGAAAATTAGAAATAAAAACCTGTCTCTGATAATGGCCTGGTTCTCTCAGCCAATGAAGTAAGCAAAAGGCCCAGGCAAGTCTGTACCTGGTTAGCAGTAGAGTTTCCGGCCCAGCGAGCGAAGCTGACCGCAGAACCTCAAAGCAGGAATGAGCAGAACATCTGACTGAGCATCATCATACTGTGTGTGTGGATCACTGTGAAAGACAATGAGACAGGAATATCACTCAGAATATGTCTACACTGAGCTGTTTCATTTTTAAAGCGCTGTTTTGTGTGAAAACAATTTGCATCCACACTAACGTTTCCAGGTTGTTTTAGATGAGACAAGAACAATTAAAAGACTACTTCTTCTTTTCAGTTGGGAAACAGCAAAACCGCATCACATCTAGACCACATCTAGAAAGGCGTGGGACAGACACAGCCCAGCTGATAAAATAATTATTTTATGGTCATGATGTGTTCTGACAAAATCAGCATAAATTAATGACAGCTGTTCTATATGATCTGCTATGTTCACACTTAAAATAAATAATCACAAAAAGATGCCACGAAAGTTGTCTTCTTAATTTTCTGGAATGTAACGCAATGAACTATACTGCCATACAACCTGTTTTCCAAAGCTATTTTTACTGTGTAAGAACTGATATTATACTGTTCTGTTTATACTGTTTCTTACAGGTTCTTCTCCTCCTTGTGCTCATTCTCTTCTTCCTTCTCCAGTAAGGGACTACGACACACTGTGACTGAAGTGAATGGCTTGCCAGAGCCTATCACCTCCAGTCCATCAATGTCCTGTAAACAAAGTGACAGAGTGGTGGTTTTCAAAGATGAGGTCAGCTGTATACATTCATTCAACATTCTGGTTCTTGTTATTGAAAAGTAATACCAAGCGTCCTCTTCAGTCCAGCATCAATAGATACATATGTCCTGTCCAGTCATCTAGAAAGTACAGACTGAGAGGACAGAATTGGGTGTCTAATGAAACAAGACAAGGTGCTGTGGAACACACTGTCCAGGTATCAACGGCCAAATTAAAGCTTATCATGATGTACATACACTGTCCCTCACCCTGTTCCAACTCAACTGTCTGAGAGAAGCATTTACATTCATATTTGTTCTATACTTTACTGCAAATGCCTTACCAGTAGAGCTCTACCACTGTATTATAGGTAAGTGTATTGTAAGTAAAATAAAAAAACAATGCAAATCCAATCCAATTTTTCTCCCTCCTCCTTCTGTAGTTCAAACTTGCCCATATTTTTAAGTAATACTGAAGACTTGGTTTTCTTTCACTGCTTTCTCTCCTCCCTCCCTTACTGTTTACCTTTTTCTCTTTTCTTTTCGCTCTTAACAAACCCTCCACTGTCCCCATCATCTCCATCTCTCTCTCTTTGCACAAATGTCACAGAACCATGGGCTAGTCAGCTGCTGACAGGACGAGCTGTCTCTGTCTGTGTGTTTGTCAGAGGGTACTTCAGACCCCAGATTGCCTCAACATCACATTAGCCACTGGCACGACAGAACACGCTGCGTCCATTTTCTCTTATTTCACTGGCACAAACAGTGTGTGTGTGTGTGTGTGTGTGTGTCTGTGTACGTTTATGTGTGCACGTTTGAAAGAGAGAGGAAGACACCAAATGTGAAAAAAAACATGTAATTTGAATAAACCTTCCCATAACCAACACGGTTAATAGGATTAAATAGGAACTGGCTGTGCAAACAAGTTCATATTTGTGTTCATTTGACTTTAAGTGTTTATCCCAGAACCTCCTGCCCCTGCTGATGGAGTCATTGTAATGCAGAGACAGCAGTAAGGCAGGTTCTGTCCCTTTTCTTGGGCTCTGGTACCCCACAGATCTCAACTGTTTTCCTCTATGACTGGACACGCTCCAGATTTCATAACTGTACCTTCTCCATCTTAGAGTGTACATGGGGAGACATGAGTGTTTGGCAGAGCTTCATTAATTTCATGCTTGTGTGTCCTGAATGTACATTTTACAGGCAATTAAATATATCACATATGTGAACAGATTATATATACACAATATGTGTGTGTGTTTATGCCTGTGTGCCTGCATGCATATGTGTATTTGTGTGGGTGTGCAACTACATGTGCTTGTCTGCCTTGCCCATGTGCTGTAGCTTGTTCCCTGTACAGAAGATCTAGAACAGTGCGCCCAAAGCTGGATGATCACAGGCTGTTTGTGAAGTCACAGACTGATTATTAAAGTCCCTCGCACCTTTTGCTCGTGTTGGGGGTGCTGGTAGGACACCAGTCGACGCAGCTGTACACACTGAGCGAAAAAGTAGGATGTAATATGCTGAGTGCAGGGCAGTGGATATGATGTATTGCACATGTTCTATCACCTCCTGTGTCCTCTATGCAGCCCTAGAAAATGTACCAAACATTCATTATGTTGGTCTGTATCAACTGAAGACCAGATCATGAAAAATTCATTTAAGTTGATGGTGATCGTCACACAAGGCTTACTTCCTTTTGCAGATTGGACTATGTATCTGTGAGTTACAACAACATCTTGTTTGCATAACATCGAAATTTGCCATGTCACCAACGACACACCCTTCAGTGAAAACTCTAGAAGTTTCGTAATTTAACATAATCTTAAGATTGCACTGACCAATATGAGTCTTGTTCACTGTTACAGAGAGCCAAAATGGTTAAGTGGATAATATGTGATTTGGAATTGTCGCTGTAACTTTCAGATTAGCTCAGAGGTTTTCAAACTGTGAGGCATACCTCCTCGGAGAAAGAGACTTGAGCTAAAGATGGTGCATGAGGTGAAAGCGACAGGTGCATACCAGTGTTTTGGAAACAACAGGTAGTGAGTTATTGTTGTCTGGACCACTGATTGGGCTCACTCACCTGCACAGTCAGCAGCTGGAGCTGCATCAGTGACCGTGACATACAGCTCATAGAGGCTGTTTGAAGTATGGCATTTAAAAGCCCCTGAATGCTGTAATTTGCGTCAAAAACAGCACTTCCTCTTAGTTACAGCTCAGTCAAAGTATCAATATGTCCTTTGTAGAGGATCCGTAAATCTGCTTAGAATTCACAAGAAAATATGCTCTTTATAACCCCAGAACCTGCCTGACAATCATCAAATTTTTGAGTTTCCTTTAGCTTCATCAAAATAATTCCAGTAATAATTATCTGTACATACATGGGTGCACTACAAACAGGAACTGCTAATCACTAATTCAGCATAAGTTTATGGTGCAAGTTCACCAAAATGTAAACAACTATAGGCTAAAAAAAAAAAAAGTAGGGCACAGTTCTAATTACTCCTGAAAGTACGCTGAAGGCAACATACATTATAGATGTAATGGTGTTGTATAAAACAAAAGTAAGGAAAACTTTCAACTTTCACATGGTTACTCAACAGATCAACAGGCTGTAACTTGAAATCAGAATGGTAAGTCGTAACGACCTTTTTCTACTGAAAACAGATAATACTTCCAAGGTTATACTTAATAATACTGTCCCACAATTTCTTGACTTTTGAGGCAATAGAGATATCAATATTTGGAAGCTGAAAATCAGACAAAACTTGTGTTACCGGCAGTGTGATGTCCATGTCCTGTGCAACCTCCCTGAGCTCCCGGCACTGGTGCTGTAGGTATGCACTCTGGTCCCAAGTCCGAGAGGCTGGACGCAGAGTCTCAGCACAAATGATTCCTAGAGGATTTTTCCAGACAATTTTCCCACAGAGAGAATACAGTTAGTGTGCCTGAATATGCATATGTATGTGTGTATATGTCTTTAAGGCTTTGTCCTATTTCTCACAATTGAACCTTGTGTCAATGTCACTCCCTGTTTAATGTAATCCCCCAAAAAGAGGACCACTGTGTTCTCTTCTTCCTCTGTTGTTTAAATACAACTGGTCACATTCAGTTTATGTTGCATTACCTATGTTACAATTCTTTCTTGAGCTTATTTCAGGATGGTTTGGTTTTTCCCTTGATCCCAACTGTAGTTGCTAGAAGTGCACTTTTTGTTAAATCTGGGACACCACTATGTTCCAGCCAAATGCACAATCAGAAGGAACAGGGTCGAGAATGACTGAAGGGAAAAACTGGGACACAGCGTAGGTGTACCTGATTCCTGACGTATGCTGCTTGGTTGTCCTACATGTGTGACAGGTTCACGCCTGCCCTGTTCCGTCTGAGTCAGAGTGGCTGTGATGCCGCTCATTTCATCTCCATAACGCTGGGGGAGATTCCAAAACTCACTGCCTACACGATAACCCTAAGACATACAAGTAAAGAAACATGGATGAAGAAGCCACAGAGAAACTGCTAACAGAGCTTTAGAGATTTTAGGTCTGGCTAAAAGCAAATGTGTATCATACATATCCAGAGTGGACAAGTGGCATGACTTGGTTTAGAAATTCCCTCTGCTCCTGAGTTTCTCTGAAACGGTTAGCTTGGTTCATCAGTAAATTCTCAACTGGCCTGTCAAGCAAATCTTGATAGTGTTGAGAAGAGCAGAAGATAAACATAGGGTTAGATATACAAAGTTAAGACAATGATTTAGACTTTGGAAATTAAGAAGGAAGCATCCAGTCCCTTCCTGTTGTAGGCAGCTGTACTCTCTAATAAGCTCACCGGATAAGAAGTCCTGCTGCCGTCTGCGCTGCCTCATATGTGTATTCCAGTGCTGCAGGGCATTACTCTGGATGTTTCTGTGGCCTGAGGAGACCAAACGCCCACTCTCCACAGCCTCAGAGTGATGCCTCCCTGGGGCCTCAAATGGAGGATTTCTCTCTGACTTTGGTATTCGCTTCAACAACTGGATGGTTGAGGGCAGACAGAAGAAACCTAAGCTGACTAATGCAGCAAAGTCGAAGTGCTTCTATTGCATTTGTTAGTTTACAGAATGTGAGCAAGTTCAGTTTGTTCTGAATTCACCTCTGTTTCCCCCTTGGCCTCTAGATAACTCCTGAAATCCTCTAAACTACCCAGGATGCTGTGTGGAAGAACCATCCCTTGGTCATCAAACCGAGGCCCTTCTGGCCCTTAAAAGAAAAGTACAGGGATATAAAAAATAAAGTAATTTCACTAGGTACTGTACTGTACACAATGGTTCATGAGGACAAAGAAATACAACATACCTGAGTGGCCCAGAGGCTGAGAGTCAGACTCCAGATTGATGAGGATTCACACAAGCCATTAGCACTGGTTTGTGTAGCACCGGTTTGTAGCCCTTGGGTGGCTTTGGTACATGAAGCTGTAGTCATAATCACATACTCAGTTACACATACAACTGCTTTAAAATCAAAATGCCTCACACTGTACTTAGGGAACAAAGTGATTAGCTGATGGTACTGAATATGGATGAGGTAGGTTTACTTTACTGAGGTCCTGTGGTTGACTGGCCAGAGCCTGGATATCAGCACCTATGAGAGTAGAGTTAGAGAGAAGAGGAGAGGAGAGAAAATGACAACAGTGAGGGAGTGTTTCAGTATTAATGTGTTATGTCAAACTGAGAGCAACAATATGTACAATTAGAAAAATGCATATACTTAGTATAATCTCTCTCCCTGTGTCTCTACACACAGATTATAATGAATTGTGTTGCTTATTAGTGGTCCCCTGATTTTAACATTTTAAAAAGTGAAAAGTGGTTCTACTTCATTGTACACAAGGTGCATTAGTGCTCACACACACACACACACACATACACACTTGCAGAGACAAAGAGATTACCCTGGAACACTGACATGGTTATGCAATTCTGTTAATTTCTCTTGATCCAACTGTGCCTGATTATAGTTTCCATGGCCACAACAACAATTATTAGTCCGGCTTTTGTAGGGTTTCACTTCCCTCCCTCCGTTTTTTCCTTCACAGAGTTTCTCAGATAAGTGCTTTGCTTTTCCGGAGGCAAGAGATGCCCTTGGCCCTTGAGGCAAGAAACTGCAGCAGTGCTTTCAGTCTTTGCAAATGAATTTATCAAAAGCAGACTGTATTGACCTGCTTTCTGGATGAGATTTTGTGTGATTCTCTCTCCCATTTAAGAAATCACATCTGCATGAACTCATTGCTTTACACACCCATTTTAGAAACACAATGGTGGAATGCAGCTAAGTAACTTTACCTAAGTATTGTTACTCAAGTATAACTGAGGTACTTGTACTTAGCTTTCCATGTTAAAGGCCATTTTACTCTGAGTAATTCTCCACCACTGTTTCACAATATAGCCACTACATGCAGGGATAGACCATTTACTGTCATCAGTGAAGCTCCTGAAACAGATGGAGAAGCTACAGTGCGACACACGACCAGCTCTCAGTTAGTGAGGAGGGAAACAGACAGATAGAAGTAAAAGAAAGTCACAGAGGGTTGTAGCTGACCTGAATAACTTAAAGACTTCAATTCTTTCTTCTCACCGCGGCTCATTTGGTCGAAATGTTTATGAAAAGTCACGGACAGCAAATGCAGCGTTGGCAAAGCTAACCGAGCTAGCGCGGCTTCAGCTCATATGTTTTCCTCCAACTGTAACCATGGCAACGGACGCCTTAAAACCAAGGAGCAACCATAGACTGTATTCCTATCTGCCTTTTTCTTACAACACACAATAAGGCATCCAAACAAAAACTAGATAAAATAGAATAATTAAGTTAAAATTATAAAAATACATAAAATATCAAGAATAAAATGATGTATATAGACGATATAAATAGATAAAAAAATAACGTGTGAGTGCTTGTATAGGACTGCTCCTGTCTTTTTTGCTGTTTAGGGATAGACCAGCAATCTCTTTGTTTGTTTGTTTGTTTGTTTGTTTGTTTGTTTGTTTGTTTCTGTCTGTTGGGGTTAGATAGGCAGACAAGCCTACTGGGGATAATAGGTTACTACTACTACTACTACTACTACTACTACTACTACTAATAATAATAATAATAATAATAATAATAATAATAGTAACACATCTATTTGAATCATATTGGACGTTTCAAGTTATCAAGGGGCTTCAGAAACATGCCAACCGTAAATCATATAAGAGCAGAACATGTGCTCAGCTGTATATTCTACATTATGTTTCCTCCTCAAAACACAGTGTTCTCCTGAAGAACACAACAACCCCTTCTGTCAATCAGCATGACGTTGTACCACGTGGTTGAGGATAGCCTATATAAAGACGACTGACTTCAGCTTGAGCAGGAATATAAAACGTCAGATCAGATCTGCCCACTTTGTTGCGCGGAACCGCAGGCCAAAACCATCTCCAAGCGATGGAAATGGACAGCCTCTCC
The DNA here is from genome assembly GCF_001640805.2 of Lates calcarifer. Lineage (NCBI taxonomy): Eukaryota > Metazoa > Chordata > Actinopteri > Centropomidae > Lates > Lates calcarifer. The sequence goes on along the minus strand of NC_066837.1, from coordinate 21,951,012 downwards.
ACCGGCCCACAGACTACTCCAATCCCCGTTCCACACCAGCTCAGCCGCTCCACCATAGATGGTTCCCAGTTTCATGGTAATATGGACGGGCAGTGCGCCGGGTCCTCCAAAGTCTTGATGGCTTACAAAAACGCATCGCAGCACCTCAGTTCATCGGGGATTAAAGCGGGTTTGGGGATACTTAAAGTGGCCACGTCTCAGTGGAAGCAGGAGAAGAAGGTGCGTTCAGGGGCAGCCGTGAGGCAACTGTCCACTGCAAACAGTAGTCACCCCTGCAAGAGATCCCCACTTGATCAGCTGGCAGCTCTGGTTCTCCACGGTCAAACCCGGCACCGTCAGATTAGCCAAGAGCACAGAAAAGACGCCCTTTACTCCACCAAGCCGCAGAACTGCAAGCGCATCGTGGTTCTTGGTGCTCCACGGGTCGGCAAGACCTCCATCCTGAGGAGATATCTTCGGGACGGGTTTGTGGAGGAGTACAGCCCCACCTCCGAGGATTTCCTGAGGAAACTGTTTCGTATCCGCGGGGAGACCTATCAAATTGACATCCTGGACGCGTCCAGGGAAAGGGACTTCCCAGCCAAGCGTCGGCTGTCTATCCTCACTGGTGCGTATTGGTTCAGTTATAATCTATGTCCTGCAAAACTTTGTCAGTTTATTTGTTCAAATTTTATCACAGTAGGGGGTGATAGGGGCTTGTGTAAATGCTTAACTCTCTCTCGAAGAATGCATGGATATGCGTAAAACTTGGAGAAAAATGACTGAATTTCTGTCATTGTAATATTTTTGCAGGAGATATTTTTCTTCTGGTATTCAGTGTGGATGACAGGAGCTCTTTCGAAGAGGTGTGCGCCCTGCGAACGGAGATTCTGGCTGCTAAATCCAAACTCACCAAATCAGCTGTGCCAGAGCAGTGCGCACAGCCGCAGGTTCCCTTGTTGGTCTGCGCCAACAAGGTGGATCTCGTGGAGTCTGAGAGACAAATATCAACGGCAGATGTGCTCCAAGCTCTCGGTGACGACTGTGCCTATTTTGAAACGTCTGCAAAGGACAGCACTAATTTAGAGAAAGTCTTCGAGACTTTGGCAAAACGAGGCGGACTTCCGACCGAAACTGGCCCGTCTCAGCATCGCAAAGTCTCCCTTCGTTCGTACCAAGCAATGCGGACAGGCCGTGTGGCGGGGAGGGGAAGCGAGGCGCCGGGGCGCGATGATCCCTGTGGCGCTCTGTACCCACTCGCTCGTCGGCCGAGTTTTAGCACTGATCTCCGACAAGTCATTGGGCCACGAACGACAAGAAAGCCCGGCAAAGCGCTGGAGAAATGTCAGATTCAGTGAGAGACGAACAGACTATGAGACCAACGAAGAAAGCACTGATATTCCCTTAAATATAATGTATTATATCTGCATTATGAAGTGCTTTTTCACAGATGAGATATAATACATGCACTTGAGATGATGTTTTCGAAATAAAACCTTTTAATAGTATAATGGCTTGTTTATTAATACAGGATCGATCAATCAATCAATCAATCAATCAATCTATCTATCTATCTATCTATCTATCTATCTATCTATCTATCTATCTATCTATCTATCTATCTAATTCTCTCTCTCTCTCTGTGTGTGTGTGTGTGTGTGTGTGGGAGGATGTTGAGTCAGGAACTTGATTATTTGATTATTGTATGACTATTACGTAACCTATATTCAGAAATCTATTAGATAGAATCTCTCTTGCCTACACTTTTTTCCTCTTCCTGTAGCTCTCTCTCTCTGTGTGTGTGTGTGTGTTGGAGTCGTGATTGCCAGGAGTCCACTGCCTGAATCCCACACATCCTAAACAGCCAGTTTAGAGCTGAGGTTTCCAGTTGGCATATACCTTCCCATCCTACACTACTCTATAAATGACTCATCAGTAGGCCTTTCACTCAGTGGGCTCTTCTTGCCCATCAGCTATAAATACACACTAGTTATTTAGCCGTCACATCCATGATGACTGTCGGTTCATTCTTGATTTTGTGGAGCTGAAGAAACTTCTGCAAAGGGACATGAGGTCATGTTTTCATCTCATCTCTTAACAACAGAAACATAATCTCCATTCACTGAACAAGATGAAATATTGTGTGAGAAATAAAAGTCTAAAAGTTTTTTATGAACCATGATACAGTTTAATGATTTAGTGTTTTTAACAATGCATCTTACACTCTTTTATTTCTCTGTAGCTGTGAATAAAAGTGTGCTGCACTAAGTGAAGGTCACTCACTCTTAATGCTGGAGGTACTATAGATGCGTTTCCATGGGCATCGCTGTTAAGTTCAGATAACACACCACTCAAGCTTTACATTTACAACAGACCTCACACGATCCCTTCTTACAAGCAGTGTTTTTTCCCCTGTGTGCCCAATTGTAACGAGCAAAATGAAATTACACTGGATCAACAACACCTCACCCACTCTGTCACCTAAAAATAGCGCTAAAAGTGCTCACACTCCAACCCCTTATTTATGTGTTTTCTTTTTCCTGGAAAAATAAAATAAAATAAATAAAACACGTTTTTTACTCACAGAGCTCTAATTGGGTACCATTGTAAGATGTGTGGTGTGGATATGTGAGTCATGATGCCTGAAAGCCTCAGTCTGAGTGTGAAGGTCGAAAGAGGCTGAGAGAGGAAGATGAGACCTCATACAAAACCTATTTTTTGAGTAAAAGGAACTGCTCCTAATAACGCATAAGGGCACAATTAGGCTAATAGCCACTAAAATTGAATATTCAATGGACAAATAAGATGTATAATCACCTAAAGACCCATAATCTTTTCTTCCATTATGTGACTGTAGGGATGAGATGTGAAGAGGTTCCCTACAACCGCTGCTTCTGAGTTCAAATATCAGTTCACCTCCCTTCTCAAAGAAACATGTTTCCAGCTGTCATGTTTGTCTACAGTGATGACAGGTGACTTTGTATTAATGTCAACTTATCCTTCTCGGTAGATGTTTGTCAGTTGACAGGTGACTGAAATGTCAACTTTTGCTGGCAGATTGTATCAGCTGTAACTACTAGCTAATTACACTAATGTAAGGTACTGTAAAGATAATGGTTCTGAAAGAGGACAAATGTAAGTTCAAGATTACTTCATTCTAACATTTATCTGTTTGGCTGTTTCTAAAGTAGAAATTCCCCCAAATTAAAGAACGAGACAGAGCTGCTAACATTATCTGAAACTGTGATTGCATCCAGGGCCAGCTTCCTTACAGTGGGAAAATTCTACACAGCAAATCTGGAGGTGAAAGGTGCTTTAAATGTAACCTGTAACCCCAATGAACGATGATATGCTTCTTGTTCTTGGAAGTGGTGCTCTGTCTCTACAGGAGTAAGCTAGGTAGCTGAACATGCTAACAAATGCGGATTAAATTCTAAACACACTGTTTGATGCATTTCTTAAATGTCCCGAAGTCAGTGTCTATGATTGGATAATCATTGTCAGTGGGAAGCGTTTAACTAATTAATTAAATGCAATAGTCAAGTCAAATAGATACCTCTGTTAGAAATAAGTTATTACCAGTGTTTGAGCTAATGTTCTGTTTATACACTTACTCATAATTGTTTATGTTACATGCAGTAAAGTTAATACTCTTAACCACCATCGTGTGAAAATGTCTTTGGCAGCAATGTGATTCATACCAATGAAGCTAATTTGAGTATGATTCACATGACATCTGTGAAAATGTAATATCATCAAAGGACTGACAGTGAGAGAAAAACATATTTTGCAACTGACAATATGTTTACATGTTTTCTGTCTCTGCAGTGAGGCAGTCTGAACTTTCCCTTTCTGTGTGCTGTCGCGTGCTGGGAAGTTCACATTGCAGGAAGCTGCAGTGATTTTCACCCCTGTGCGGCCCCAGTGACTTTATTGCACGTGTAGTGACACCTTTTCTTTGTTATAGCAATCACTGCACACACAAAGATGCAAACACACATACACACACAAACACTTGAGTGAAAAGATGCTCCTCCCTCTGGTTGCACGTGAGGATGATTCACATATGTTCCTGTTGTTCTGTCGTTCTGTATGTTTCTCTGACACACACACATACACACAAACCATAACAGGCTTGCTTCCAAGCATGGACAACTGAAACGTGATGCTGTACTCTACTCAGCCTTCTCCTTCACTGGAAGAATTGCTGATCTGCCAAGGCAGCACAATTTGAAGTCCTTAGTTCAACAAATCAGGTGCTTTAAGTAGCATTTTGTTATTGTCATATTTTCCATGCTTGGTGTTGCACACACAAAACCATGCACAGAAATCAGTGGTATTGAACTCAACATAGAGGAGATATCGTTTTATTGGTAATTAGGCCATCTAAGTAGGTCTAAGACTGGAGTTTAGAGAGTCTGAGTTAGCATGTCAGGGCTGTGTTTTTATAAATTGTTACAGCTTTCTGTAAAATCATTGACATGTCTTTAATTGTTTGGACTTTGCTTGGGCTGAGTTTGAAGATGATATTGATGAAACATTTATACTGACAAATACAAATAAACTTGACTCCTTTGGCTAGTTTGTAAAGGTCTCATCAGGGCCAAGGTTTGTCTATAAATACATAAACTTTTTTATCACCTCCTCTGGTATGACTGCAGATGCTCTGATGTTGAAAGCGCAGGGTAAGTAGTATCAGAACATTCACTACTGTTGTACACACGTCACCTCCTGACTTTCTATGACTTCACAAACGGGGTAGAAATGTAAGCATGTTTGCACGTAGTGCATGGAGAGCTGTGTTTGTCAACAGTCCAATCAGTCACTAGTTCACAGCAGCTGGGCCGAGATGGTGCCATAGAGATAAGGATGGAGAGAGGCAGGCAGCTTGTCACGCAATTAATGACAGAGAAATTAAATGATAACAATGGAATGAGCTCTCTCTCACACACACACAAACTGGCACCTGCCACTAGTGGATGGCTTGCTTCTCTTGTTAATTAGTCTCGACTGGAGTGGGTGTTTGCTCTAATTGCTACAGAAGTACTGTTTTCAGTGTAGTGCTCCTAAAGTGAAACTTTAAACATAAATTACTGAGCATCCCTGTTATTGGACAGTTGGGTGTGTTTTGATTGTTGTGCTGTAGAAGGCTCTCTATCTGCCAACATATCACAGAGCTGAGGAAACATTTGCACAGGTAGGTCAAATATATCTATATACACATTCGTAATAAGAATGCTTTGCCTCATTATACAACCAGACAATGAAGATTTTAATTGTAATGTTAAATTGAGATCAGATGATAATTTTGAAAATATTTTGTCTGCATTTACACTTAAACTTTTTGCTTTTAAATCTTTATCTTTTTCTTATGTTTCTCATGTTAAGTTACTGAGATGCTATCAGGAAAACGTTTGGATGCCACGTTGCTCCATGCTTGTGCTTGTCACTTTATGCAGTCAAATCCTTACTGCTCAAAGCCAAAATCAACACAAAGGTTTTTTGTTTTTTATTTTGTATTCACAGTGTTACAAAGTGAAAAAACACAATAGAAATGACAGTGGAGTGGATTGAATGAACAAGTGCTCCTGGTTGAATCATTCTCCCATGCTGCCATGCTTCCTTATGCCCACTAGATGGTAGACAGGGTACATAGCGTTACATTCTTGAGCTAGTCTATCAACGTTAGATTTTTTCAAATAAGTGGAAATATCTTACATTCACCAATGTGATGTACCACAGAGACCAGGAGAGATTTCAAGTGGAGAGGAAGAAGAGGAGGGAGGAAGAAGAAAAATGCAGGCAGGCATGATCTTATGGGAGACAAGGAAAAATGATACTGCACTGGTACAAACTGGTAAAATATGGTGGATGGGGTGTCCTTGGGGTGATGCCCCTTGTTGCCAATGAACTTGAACATTTCGTGGAATTCATCAACATTATTGTAATCTCATTAAAGAAATGTGTAACATGAGTGGGATCCCTGTTAATGAAAATATCTTTGCACATCCAGCCGAGGACCTTTGTTGCATGTTGCTCACCATCTCATTCTCCCCTCATTTCCTGTCCCTTTTATATTATTCAGTAAGCCATGAAATAAATGTATCTGTTAGATTGATTACATTGCTGTAAGATACAGGGGAAAAATAAACGTGCTGTTTTAGAAATTGGAATGTGTTTGTGAAATATTCTTTTTATCTGTAAAATTGATTGTGGGCGATATTCTTGCATGAAGTACTTTTTCACAGATGGGACACATGCAGCTATAATCTCACAATAAGAAATATGATTGCATATTAACCTTCTAAACATACAAGTTGTGTACTAATGTAGAAAACCAAGCAAGCAATCCATACCCTAAACTTATCTAAGCTAGGGTGTTCAGTATCAGAAACTATGGTCAAAATATTAATTTTCATGATCTGGAACAGTCTGTAACTGGGAGTAAAGAGAAAGAGCACTTATCCTTAAGGATTGCGAGGGGGCTGGAGCCTATCCCAGCTGACACTGGGTTAAAGGCAGGGTACACCCTGGACAGATTACCAGTATACACACATACACTCATCCCTTTTGTAACCCAAGCTTCATACCATTCCTTCCTCCACCCATAGATGGCTCCCTCTTTCTTTTAACCTACCCAGTGGTGGTTTGTCGTTGGTGTTTCAGTACTGTTTTTCAGAGAAATGAAAGTAAGACCAGTGACGGTGCAAGTGACATGTGCTACATCAGTGTTAAGTGAAAAGTGGGTGTATTCTGTTTGTTGTGCTATAAAACAATCTATCCACCCACCAACATATCATACAGCTGAGGAAACAGCTGCACAGGTAAGTTAAAAATGTAGGGCTTTGCCTACATTGCTTAATTACACAGCATTTCTATATAATTTTTGCTTGAATCCTAATGTTTCAGTGCTACCTGCTTTGACAGTTAGACAAAAAATCTTTTTCTTCTTTGTGTAGTTTTTGACAGAGATTCCAGTTGCAGAGATGTTGCAAGGAAATACTTCGATCCTAGTTTGTATCCTGTTTGTGCTGCTCACATTATGTGATCAAACAGTTCACTGCCAGAATGGACACAAAGGTATGTGATATAAAAGGAAACAATGTCACTTTCAATACAGCTTTATCTCAAATAAGAATTTATTGTACATTATAACAATTTCATTTTTTACATTTATTTTTATTATTTGGGCTGGCCTAACTTAAAACACTGGCTTAACTTTAATCATAAAACTACATTAGCCAGTGCAGGTAAAGTTAATCAGTCATGTACTGTACTACATACTGCTGAAGCCTTCTCTTCCAGAATTAAGAAAAACTTAATTAAAATGCATAAATGTGTCTTATAACAGTGGTTAAAGCAAAAATAAATAAATAAATAAAAAAAAAAAAAACAATTTTAGCTTGTAGTATTACCTCTACCTTCAAGTGCATGTCCTGTCTTCCACAATGGGAAACAAATTGAACCAAAAACTTTTTAGTAATGATAGGTACCTAACTGCGTTAGCCTTTGCTAAGCCAAGCTAAAATGCTATATCAGCTGTTATAAGAATTTATAGAGTGAGGCTACTGCAGTATGCAAACAAGTATGAGGGTTAATATTAACTTCAGCTAGGTGATTAGCTGAAAAGGCTGATGCTCTACCGGTAGGCACTCTCAGGTTTTTGGTTAAAGAAAACAAGAGGGCTCCTAATGACTGTGAATGAGAATACAGAGTTATATTCTGTATCCATCCACACATTAGATACTTTTCAAATAAAAACAGTCAGGTGTAATTTTTATCAATAATTCTCAACAAATAAACAAAAAAGCACAGCTCCTGAAATGGACCATTGTAATTTTTACCATTGTAGTTTGATTAATTTTCAATAGATTCTACACCTCTGAAAGACCTGAGACTCATTCTGGTTGGAAAAACTGGATCAGGAAAGAGTTCTTCTGGAAACACCATCCTGGGGCGTAAAAATGCCTTTGAAGAGGAAATGTCCCCTGAGTCTGTGACTACAGGCTGTCACAGAGAGGAGAGAAAAGATGGTGACCAGAGCATCGTTGTCATCGACTCTCCAGGGCTGTTTGACACAAAGAAAACAAAAGAAGAAGTGAAAGTAAATATTGAGGAGTGTATTAATCAGTCAGTTCCTGGACCCCATGCTTTTCTGTTGGTGATCAGTCTGAAGTCCAGATTCACAGAAGAGGAGAGGGCAGCTGTGAAGTGGATCCAGGATAATTTTGGCTCAGATGCTGCCATGTATACCATAGTCCTCTTTACACATGCTGACTTGCTGGAGGGTAACTCTGTAGACACCTATTTGGCAAAGAGCAAACATCTACAGAGACTGATAAACGAGTGTGGAGGAAGATACCATTCACTCATCAATGACCAGAGACGAGACAAAATGCAGGTCAGAGAACTTCTAGATAAGATAGAAAAAATGGTGGAGCGCAATGGAGGAAGCCACTACACCAATGAGATGTATCAGAGAGCTCAGAAGAAACTTGAGGAGGACAGGAAAAAGAGGGAGGAGGAGGAAGAGCGAAGAAAAAAGGAAGAGAGAGAAAGGATCAGGGAGGAGGAGGAAAGGATTACTTGGTGTAAAGCAGCAGCTGCTTCTGCCGTGGCAATTTTTGGTGCAGGAGCATTAATATCCTCATATACTGTCATGTCATTAGGTGCCGCCCTTGGAATCTATAACTTTAATTGCACTATAGATATGTTAACTTAATTGTGAGACCTGTGACAAACATATGGAAGAGGTAATGCATGATGGCTAAGTGTGAAACAAGCAATTTTTGGCTTATAGTAGCCTTTAAGGAGATCCTGTTAACTAAATCTTAAACTGAAAAAAGTGTGCATACTTGGTTTGTAACTGGGAATTAGAAATACATCAGAACAAAAAATCTGTAACCAGACATGTTACTCCCATTGTTGATATTTTGGTATTATGATTATTTTTTTTGTTTGTTTTAATTAGTTAACTAATTAGTTGCAAACATTCTATATTACACACACAAAAAAAATCATTGGAATAACATAATTTCTTTATGCCATCTACATCTCTTCTAAACAAATCAAGTACAACCAGTCTATCTTGACTGTGTTATTTGAACATCATGTAAATTTAAAGGTGAAATGTCATGTCTACATACACCTACTTCTATATATCTCACCTTTTATTGGATTAAAATGTTTATCCTTGGTCTAGTCAAATTAATCTATATTCACTTTACACTGGTTTAACTGTTCAGAAAAACTGCTGCTGCTAGAAAAACTGTTTTGGTGAAGCTTTAAAGTAATCCTGCCAAAGTCATGAATATATGTCAAATTGCAGAAAATTGTGTAATTTTTTTTCTGAGGAAGGACTCAACACTCCCACTCCCATTGCATAAGGTCTGAACTGTAATCCTTGTGTTACACATAGCAAGTCACAAGATAACACTGGGACTTCTCTGGACATCAGATATCAACTGTATTAGAAACATCTGTCTTAAAAGGAAAAATACACAACAACAACAACACTACAACTAGTGAGGGTAGAAAATCTCCCTATTTTACAAGCTTATCCATTATTTTTGGGGGTGTTTGTTGTAAATGTACAGATACAGCATATTTTACATATTTAATGAATGGAGCGGAAATTGAATACATTCAGTACAGGCAAATAGATGTCAGAATGCCTTGATTTAATGGGAGGAGACATCAACAACGGAAGGATGTGATGCAGAGATTTTCTTGTTTCCTCCCTTTTAAACAACCTCAGCCTCATTTCATGGTTATTGTAAAATAACCTAATGTTTATCAGTTTAAGAGCTTGAATGCTGTTCTTGTGTTGAGGTTACACTTTCTAAAACTTACTTGCAATACATACACAAAACAACAAACAATATATTCAGAGAGCTGTGGCCATCTCCTTTTGGAGGATGGACATTTCAGATGTAAACTAAAGACAATACAAGGAAATAGGAAGCCCCCTGTGCACAGACCAGGTTCCAGAAGTTTCCCAGAAAACTAATGTCAAAGTCGAGCCACAGGGCTTGTCTAAGTTCACAGCACTGGCCTGGAGCAGTACATTTGGCCACCTGGGAACTGGAAAGGACAGATCCATAGTAATGGCTGAAGGTAAGACAATCTATCTGACCTAATGCTGAAAAATAAAATTGCATTTATCCTTTGATTAAGATGTAACATGCACTGTGATAGTGGAAAGAACAAAAGAAGCAGGAAACAAAAAACTGTTTATAATAATGTCAGTGACTAATAACCTGATTCTTTTGTGTCTCAACGGTATAATTCATATCACAGCAATACCACTGCGAGAAAAGAAGCAGAGAACTCTACCTCGGTCTGATGGGTGTGGTCTCAATAACTTTGACGGTATGTTCATTCATTGTCTCTTGCATAAAATCTCAGTGATTAGACACACATTTATCTGTGCCACGTTCTACTACAAGGAATATTTTATGAAGCTATACTAATGTTTATACATGGTTTATTATTGCCTCCAGGTCAATATCAGCTTTTCCCTTTGTCTGGGCTTTATTCTCCTCTAGTATTATTAGCTCTGTCTTGCAGCTACTTTTTAATATGTTTTGAAACCTTATCAGTAACTTAAAAACATGCATCATTTATTATAACATCTATAGCTGCATATGTTATGGCTTATTAGTCACTCAATTATTATTTATATTTAGTACTTAACTCTTAACTATACTCTCCATTAGAGATTAAAGCTTGCCCCTGTTTAGTGTTTGAGGTCCTGTAAACATTTTAACTGATGTATCAAATGTTTTCTGGTTCACTGAAAAAAAAAAAAAAAAGATGCATTACCACAGTTGGCCACATGAGGCATATTGGCAGTAATGCTGAAGAATGAGTCTGCAAAATGATAAGAACAGGAAAAACATCCGTTATCCTGACAGAGGGGTGTTCAAGCATTATTCCAAGATGGTTAGAAACCAGCTTCTGATGGTAGAGCATTTGCAGTCATTCTGATGTCTGATGATCTGATTCTGAAGGTTTAAAGTATGTGATATGACATTTGCTAGCTTATACTATTCTTTTTTCTTGCCTTTGTTGGCACATCTGCTTCAGTTCTTTTTACCTTGCTGCAAATGTCAGTTGCAGAGTAGTGTGCATGTGTATCCTCATATGTGCATAACCGAAACAAAAAAGGGTCTCACTTGTAAGAACATTGCACTTTAACACCCCTAGTAGTAAAAAACTTGACAGGGTAAGTAAAAAAAAAAAAATAAGGCAGGTTATTTTCACGAAAGAGATACACTAGACAAAGAGGTTTTAACATCCCAGTGACCCAAATGGTAGCCATAAATCTTAATCAATGGCAAAAATATGTAAAATGTACAGAATTAATTTTACTTATGTTGTTACAGCTCTGGATTTGCCTGGAGGCTTGAGGATAGTTCTGGTGGGAAAGACTGGATCAGGGAAGAGTGCGACAGGAAACACCATCCTTGGGAGAGCTGCCTTCAGAGAGGACCCGAGCCCTGTGTCTGTGACCAAACACTGTGAGACACAGAGCGGGGAAGTGGATGGGACTGTGGTTCAGGTGATTGACACTCCAGGTCTGTTTGATACAGGCATCACAGAGGAAGAATTAAAAACCAGAATAGAGGAATGTGTCAAGATGTCGGTGCCTGGCCCTCATGCCTTCCTACTGGTGATCAGGCTCGGAGTGAGATTCACAGAGGAGGAAAGAAATGCTGTGAAGTGGATCCAGGATAACTTTGGAGACGATGCCTCCATGTACACTATCATGCTATTTACCTGTAAAGATCAGGCTAAAGCTGACAACGCTCTGAAGGAGTGCAAGGAGCTACGGAGACTCTCAATAACATTTGGACGTAGATACCATTCGTTCAACAACAATGACGCAGATGACCGCATACAGGTCACAGAGCTGATCACCATGATCAAGGAAATGGTACAGGATAACGGGGGAAAACACTACACTAATGAGATGTATGAAAAAGCCCAGAAGAAGCTCAGAGAGGAGGAGGAGCAGAGGAGACAGGAGGAGGAAGAGAAAAAAGAGGAGGAGAGGAAAATGTGGGATGCAGAGAGGGAGATGAAAGAGAAGAAGAGAGAAAAGGAGAAAAAGGTTAAGAAGAAGAATATACGTGTGGCTTCAGCTATTGCTGCTGTGCTGGTGTTAGCAGGGGTGGTTATAGCAGTGGGAGCTAACTCCACAGTGGCTCTGGCTCTAGGAGCTCCTGTACTCATCCTGGGAGTCTTGTGTGGTTTAGCTGCCATTTGCATGTGGAAAGGCACAAGATGCAAAGCTAAAGAAGCTGTTTTAGTATAACCTTGCAGAGGCTAGTAAACAAGGACACATTTATCTTTATCTGAGGTATGTGACTGAATACACAGTATTCGAAATACAGTATTAGTGTTTTACATCTCACTACTCACTGTTAGAGTTAATCAGTGAATGATGCTGTTTTGGCCTTCTCTGCATTCTGCTGCCAAAATAATTAACTTTTGACACAACATTGCCATAACAGATCTATGTGAATTTAATACTGACAGTAAACAAATGGTATGAAATGCAATTCTTGTTTTCTTTTTGTTTGTTTTCTTTTCACTCATTTATTGTTTGGAGTTTATATATAAACCCACATAATGCATTATACTTGAACAGATATTTTTTGGCTTATGAGAAACAGTTTGAGTCCTAATAAATAATGTTTGTGCTATAGATCTAATGATTTTTCCTAATTTATACAATTATTTCTAAATTAATGTACAGATTTAAGTACTGTTCCTTAGTTAAACTGTAATGTGCTATTTGCCTCACTATATTATAAGTAACATTATGAGCTCACTTCCCTTCAGGAAATGTGAGACAATGGTAAACGTCCGCTGACTGATCACATTCAAGTGAGGAAACATTCTTAACAGGGAACTGAACTCACTTTGCTGCATTACATCACTGCCGGCACATACCATCTACAACAAACCTGACCAAGAAAGGCCTTAAAATGGTGAACTGAAAGCCAGACTGAACATTCTGACTTAGCTTTTCTATGTAGTAATGTAAAGCAAAACATCCTCTACAAACTGTACAATGGAAAATCAAATTCATACTTCCATTAGTCAATTTTAGCATGGTGGGTGTAGCACTTATTACTAGTGCTTTAATTTAAATCCATCACATGAAGCTTTTAACCCAAGAAAAGTGATGTCCTTTCTTTGTGGCTTTTATATCTAAAAGAAAGAAAAGAAGCCCCTCAGGTTATTTCTTTGTCGAGTAGAAGAGGTATTTTGAGCCAAACATTTTTCAGCCTACTAGCAAGTTCTTAATTCACTAGTTCACAGACTCAAGACTCATCAGATGGAATAATGAGGCGTATTATCATCACTAGTGTATTTCTATTATATAATAGCCAAAATGTAACATTAAAATCTTGTAAAATGCAGTTCATATGAATTCAAATGTGTACATCAGCTGGAGCTGTTGCATTAATGTAATTAATAAAAAATAAATAATAGAATTTACATGTTATTATTCACATTAAGCAATTAGCCCCTTTTATGCATAAAGAGGAAACTGAATGTGACATGCATTTAAAATAAACACATAAAATGCACTGTAACTATCAAGCGCATCTCATGCTTCAAGGTTCAGCTTTATGGAGCAATACAGGACTGAAATGAAAAGCAGCTGGGTTCTGGTGATCGGCTACCTCAAGCAGGCCCAGCCAATCCGTGGGTAGGTCTAACTCAGGGTTACTAGGGATGCCCAGAGAATCCTAAGGGGGGTGGGTCAGCTGCCAGTCCTGGGGCTGATAAAGAACCTATTCTACAAGTTCAAATAAAAGGCTGACCAACACCAATGACGGTCAATACTGAAGCTACTTACACATGTGTAAATCCAAACTCTGCCTGTCACCTTCCCAAGTCTGGAAAATTTGTCAAGCCAGTAGGATTCTTGGTAAATGCGCACAGAATCCCAAAGACAGCTCCTGTTCAACTATTTGCTGAAAATAACAGCTAAATTGACTATTTTGGTATCTGATCAAACACCCATCAGTCTAATGGGGAGGTATTAATTCAGGAAACATGCACACACCTCTGCTATCCAGGCGTCACCAAAAAGAGATGCTTGACAACAAACCCAGATGTAACATACTTTGTTGATGGCTCTTGCTATAAGGACCATCTAGGCAACCATGTCTGGTTTGCTGTGGTTAAACGAGAAAATGAACGGTTCATAACAATAAAAGCAGAACACTGTGACCAATCATATTTGGCACAATTGGCAGAACTGAGAGCTCTGATGGAGGCTTGCAAATTAGCCAGAAATAAAGTTGCAGATGTGTACATGGACTCTGAATATGCCCATGGTGTATGTCATCTATTTGGAGCAGTCTGGCAACAAAGAGGATTTGAGGCTCGACCAACAGGCCGGGATGCCAGTCCAGAAAAAAGCAAGAAACAAAATGTTTCCAACTCAAGTGCTGAAACTAATGAGCACCCTGATGTTGGCCTCTGGATGTTGCCAGAGAATCAGGCGTAGGAGAGGCAGCCATAGAGGGGGTACAGGCTGGTTCCATTCCACCACCACAGAGTGAATCCAAAAAACACAAATCAGATGAGTATGATGCAACCACATACATGCTAAATGTAGATTCAGAGATAAAAGTACCTACACTAACACTGACAATAAACAGAGAAACTGATAATGTCCTTACCTCTGCTAACCTGGTGTATGAAGAAGAAAAGAAGGTAAGGCTTTGTGGAAATGAGAAGCAGAGATACCAGCTCAGAAATTAGGGGGGGAAGAGTTCAGTGTTCAATCACAATGGTGACTCAGTAGATTTGCTCAGTATTATCATTGGTATTGATATCTATATGCATGAAGTGTAAGAATTTAATATTAGTCTAATCATGTTGCATTTAATCCTCAATCAGGGTAGAAGTTCATACACATAACAAGTGAAAGATATTACTGATCATTATCACATGTTTTACTTACACACAACTGCACAAAGCAGGCAAGAGTTAGCTCAGTGATGATTGTCCATGCTTACATTACATTTATAACTTGGTTCATATAGTCCATACTAAATATATATGTATGATCAATGCAGGTGCAGAATGTGATCACCTAGTGATATGGAATGTTTTGGGGGTTGTGGGGGAATTTTTCCCAGCAAAGATTATGCCGGGTTTTTCACCTTTACTTGCATTGATTAATTGGTTGGCATCTGGTGACCTTTTACCATTTTATGGTATGTGTTATATTGTGAATGCCTATGGTTATCAAAGGTTGGGGTATGACGGTTAAATGTTTGTGTGTGAAGATGTGTGAATCATGCCTATGTGCAAGAATGTGAGAAGATGTGAGAGGGCTGTGTGCAAAAAACAGAGTGTGGGCATGGTAAGAAAAAACAGAAGTAATCAACCGGGCTCAGTGGTGTGCGGTTATCAAAATAGGTTGACATACATGTTATTGTTTCATTTGCAAATAAACTCATTCAAACCCGTAAGTCACAGTCCAGTCTCATTTGTAGGACACCCTCTCGGATACAACAATACCCACACTACATACACTGAAAGGGCTCAAGGTTCAGTTTTATTGACTTTGTATTTGTTTGGACATGTAGCAATATTGACACAGAAATGCATCTGAAGGTTCAAGGTTCAGTTTTATTGTCCTTGCACAGTCCAAGACTGGAATGATTCTCAGTTGGACATGTAGCAACACCCACACTACATACATATGAAATATATAAATAAGTCAGTCCCACTCATCTTTCAATGATTCCTCTTTGCCGCTCCTCTCTCTGTAATTAACAATCTCAACAAGCTATGAACCCTCGGCTTAAATCAAACTATGTGTCAGAGTCAGACAGACAAAACTGGACCCACAGAGCAGACCAGAGACAGTAGGATGAGGTGAGGCGGTTTATTCACAAGAATAAGTAAAGGCAGGCAGAAGTACAAAATCACAAGGCAAAAACCAGGTCTCAA
Source organism: Lates calcarifer (assembly GCF_001640805.2). Classification (NCBI taxonomy): domain Eukaryota; kingdom Metazoa; phylum Chordata; class Actinopteri; family Centropomidae; genus Lates; species Lates calcarifer. The sequence goes on along the minus strand of NC_066837.1, from coordinate 21,935,043 downwards.
GAAACAAACTTGGTCAAAATCACGAAGAACTAATCACAGGGAAAACGCCAGAACGCTACACACTAGGACACAGACAATCTGACAAAGACACGCTGGGGAAACCGGTTTATATACACAGGAGGGGAGGAGATAATGAGACACAGGTGAAATCAATGGGGCAATCACACACAGGGGAAGACAAGACACCTAAAATGAACACAAACAGGAAGTAAGGAAAACCAAAAGAATAAAACAGGAAATCAAAACAAACTACACAGTAAAGGGACTGACACTATGAACTACCATGAGGGCATTCTGGCAGCTGTAAAAATGCTGTCTGCAATGATTATGGGGAGTACAATGTTCAGAAAACCTCATAAATGTTCATGAAAAACAGACCTAGTTTAGTATTATAATCCTACTTGTAATGCTTTTGTTAGGGTGTTGTTATAAGACATTATAATACATTAATTTCTTATACATGGATTATAAATCAATGAGTAGATTATTAATGTTTTTTATGCCCTTACAGGAACAGTTTTACATTTTGGAAAATACTCTTATTGTATATATCGTATTTATCGTATATAAAAGAAACAAAGAAATAAAAAAAAAAAAGGAAAAAATCTATCCAATATGGACATGAAAAGGCCATTAAAATAAATGCCCTCAAAAGTTTGCTTAAGACATTACCTAGCTGTTTGTTTTTGGTTTCATCCACCTTCCAAGAGCTTTAGAAATCCCTGCCCCTGTGATCATTAAAAGTGATCCCACTCTAGCTGCCATTCCTACTTCCTCCGCCACTATGGCAAGACCAGCGACTGGGGGGTTAACTACAGCTGCAACTGCTGCTGCTCCCATCAGAACATCACCCACAGTGTTGATGGTGTCTCCCCGCTTATTCCACTTTTTGTCCTCATTTAACTTTCTCTGTACCTCTTCGTATATGCTACTGGTGTAATGGTTTCCATTTAATTGTACTATCCTGTCTATGCTTTCAAACAGATCAGCCACCTGAGTGCGATTTTCCATGCGTGTGTTATCAAACACGATGTACCCAGCTTTACAGTCTTTGATGACCTCCTTGAGCTCAAGATTTTTGGCTAAATAGTTCTCAACTGACTTTCCCTTAAGTTCATCACCCCTAGTGAAAAGCACCATGGTATAGTTGGAGGCTTCCTCACCAAAGTTGTCCTTGATCCATTTGACAGTATTCTTCTCTTCTTTAGTGAATCGTACATCCAGTCTGATCACCAGCAGGAATATATGGGGTCCTGGGAGAGACAGCTTGATACAGTTCTCTATTTCACTTTTCAACTGGAGCTCTGTCATCGATGTATCAAAGACCCCAGGGGTGTCAATGACACTCACAGTCCTTTGATCAAAGTGTCCAGTTTCTTTTTTGCAGCGAATTGTCACAGATGACATAGAGATGTCCTCTGTCTCAAACTCATTTCGTCCCAGGATGGTGTTCCCTGTTGCACTCTTTCCTGATCCAGTCTTTCCCAGCAGAACAATCCTCAGGCTGCTGTCAGCTGGAGAGCTGGAATCTGTGGAGAAAAAGACAGTGATGTATTCTTGGGTTTTGGGTCAACTCACAGACAGAGTGTAAAAGTCCTGCATATATGCCTACACAAAAGTAAATACAAACACTCACCTTTAGTTAAACTCATCTTGTGGCAGAGAAAAACTACCAGGAAACAAAGATCAAACCTAACTTTGAACCACAAAATCTGTCTGTGCTTTTCTTAACCTTCCAGATCACCTCACATCTGTTCTTGTGTGTGCTAATTATTCCCTCCTCTCTTTTTCCTCTCTCCAACAGATTGGTTTCCAGGGAAACAAAACTCTCTTTCTCTCTCTCTCATAAAAGCAGTTTCCTGGAAAATGAAACTAGAACTTGAGAGACCTGTTGACATAAGTTTCTCACATGCTAAAGCAGGTGACACCCTCTCTGCACACATTACAAGCAGCTATTACTCTGAACGTACAACAAACAATACTTGGTAACAAATACATGGGATCAGATTTAAAGGTGCTGGAGGAGGAGAAAGAAAGAGGAAGGAGTAAACCAGAAACATGGAACCCAGGGTGAGGCTGTGTCAGAGTGAGAAAGAATGCCATGCAGAAATCTCTATACGTCTGACTCATCAGCCCACATTGCATCAAAGCCAGATATATTTTTAGTCCAATCTCTGCTGCCAGCCTCAGAACTATCAGCCATCTTATCATACAGGTTATTCCAACTATGCATACTTCTGCAGTGAGCACAATGCAACTAACGTAGGAAAAAATGTGGACATGGTGGTAGTGGTTCTAACGCCTTCTAGTGGCTAGTTAATGAACAACTTTTAATTTGTCAACATGCATGCTGTCAGAGTGTGTGCACAAGTACTACAAAAAAAAATCAGTAGAGTCAACTTTTTTTTTTTTTTTTAACTTAAAAATGTTATAATTTCTACATCTAACAGTGATTGCTATAGTTTTGCACAATAACTGAAGAGGCTGTACTTGTCAGGTCTCCTGTCTGCATCAGTCTCCAGCTTTCACCTCCTCCTCCTTGGTTTCATCCATAATCCACCTCCAACAAATGACAACATGGTAGCAATCAACAATGTCTGAAACAAAGTGTCCTTGTGCTGTCATTTTTTGCATAACTAACTGTGTGTGTGTGTGTGTGTGTATGTATTTAGTATGCAGTATGACACACTGCTGCCCTCCTACACCCCTGCATATGAGATCCAGAGAGACAAGCTGACCAGTCATAATAGAAGAAAGACACCAACTACTCACATCACGCAACTATACCACCAAGAAACTCAGAGAGTCTTGTTAACACGCTGTCTATGGACATCTGATTGAAAAGTAAGTTTTATAGAATTTTTAATTGTGGAACTGAGTGGTCAAGCTTCACTACTTCATTGCTTTATAGCAGAATAATATGTTTACTGCTCTAATGATTTTAACTACTAGCTAAGATCTACTATTACTTCATGTGTGAGTTAATTTTAAATCTGCTTCTATAAAGTAAAATTGCTGAAAACAATGCCATCTTTACCTATGTAGGTGTTAAACAAGAGGGAGCCATCTCAACATCTCACAATCCCTGAAGATCTCACTGAATGACTGTGGGAAGATCTGACGTTTATTTACTCAGTACTCAACTCTCAGCAACCTTCTTGTGAGTAAGAAAAGAAAAAACGTGGACACAGGATTTTCTACGGAACGTTTTTGTTGATGTTGAGAGTGTTCTAAAGTTTCTCTCAGTGATCATGGCATCAACAGGTCTCCAGCTGCTGGGCTTGGTTCTGGCTGTGCTGGGTTGGGTGTGCGGGGCATTGGTGTGTGCAGCTCCTCTGTGGCGTGTGTCTGCCTTCGTGGGCGGAGAGCTGGTGATTGCCCAGGTCTTCTGGGAGGGACTGTGGATGAACTGCTTGTCTCAGACCACGGGCCAGATCCAGTGCAAGACCTATGACTCCACCCTGGCCCTGCCCATGTCTGCCCAAGCAGCCCGGGGCCTCACTGTCCTCTCCCTGCTCCTCTGCCTTCTGGCCCTCATACTCGGGGTGGCAGGGGCCAAGTGCACTCACTGCATGGGTGACGGTAACCAGGCCTCCAAGGCTCGGCTGGCTAGGATAGCAGGGGTGCTCTTCCTTGTGGCCGGCCTTGCCTACTTGATACCCATCTGCTGGACGGCCTATGCCATAATCAGGGACTTCTATGATCCGAATGTTGCAGCGCCTCTAAAAAGAGAGCTGGGCCCGGCTCTGTATCTCGGCTGGGGGGCGAGTTTGTTGCTCCTGGTGGGGGGCTCTCTGCTGCATGTTGGCTCTTCTCCACCAGGAGGAAGAGTGCTGCCTGTTTTCGGAGGGGTAGCGAAGGACAACCCGCTTACGGGGGCAGCAGGAGAGGGGAAGCAACAGGAAAAATCTTTTGTATGAGCTCATTTTATTGGACATGTGAGGTATGAACAAACTCAGAGGTCACAACCTCATCAAACAAGCTTTTGGAAACTGCAAGATCACAATCTGTAGAAGGCTAATCAGCTTCTATTGTGTTTTGTATTAGTTATCTGATAAAACTGAGTCTGTTTCTTTACGTTATAATGTGGATTTCATTTCACTTTTTACACGATTAACTATATAGCAAAGGAGCTCTAATTGAATTTACATTATTTAAGGGATTTGTGTCAGAGTGGGAGTTGAAGTGAACTGTGGGAGGATTTTAGATGTTTACTAATGTGTGTGAGTTACATTTCTCAAATTCCACCCTGCCTCTGCTTGTGTTTGTGTTTGTGTGTGTGTGTGTGTGTGTGTGTGTGTGTGTGTGTTGGGGGGGGGCAGTCTGTGTACAGAAGGACAGTGTACATAGTACTTCTGTGTATGCTGGTGTGGGCAGTCAGAGTGATGCTAACTGTTTATTTACTTTTTATGGACTTCTCTTTTTTTTAGTATTCAGTATTTACTCTTTATGTTCAATTTTCCTTTTTACTTCTTTATTCTTTTTTACATGTATTGTTTTTTTAAACTGTGGTTCTGCAATATGCACTTTTGTGCCCTTTTGTTGATGTCAGTTCAAACACTCCTACTGTCCAAATTTTAGAGCTTTGTTGTTTGATTAATTATTAATATTTATGTAATGTGTATTATTGTGTACAATGTATTATAACTTCCATTGGTTGTAATTTTCTTAATTTAGTTCAACAAAAAAGAATTTGTTGCTCATCTGAACTGTTGTCTGACTGTAATAAGATGGTTCAGTGTTGGCACTCACCTTTCTATTATGTGACTGTAATATCAATGAATACAGTAGTTGTCATTTTAGTTCATTTTCACTATCATATAAAAGTAGTCTTTAGCCACTCACCGGATTACAATGTAAAAAAAAAGAAGTCAGGATTAGCATTACAGACTCTAGGTCTGTAATAACTCTAATGATAATGATGATATAATAGAAATAATCTTTCATAATGCTTTTACTAATAGTTGTCTTAATAACATTATACAGTACACATTATTCACTGCATGTACATAAGTGTGACATTGCATTTTCCACCCTTACTTTTTTGTCAATGACAGTCTTTTGATGTATCTTCACTCATGTACAATAAATATATCTGTTTACTGTCCCCACAACTGGTTATCTTTTACACATTACATATAAGCTTCCTCTGATAAAATGGTATGTACATGTAGAATATATCTTCCCTACAGACACATGCCATATCCCCAATTTTTGTGAGGACTGTGAAACACTGGACTATTCTGATGACTTTATATCATTAAGACAAGACAAAAAAGACATGTTACTGTCTCAGAAGAATGAGGAAAAAAAACATCAGATGAAGCACAGCATGTCACTTGTAGGGGAAAGGCATCTGGATATTTATGTCCATGGATAATGAATATGTGTAGTAACAACACACATAATACACTTGGGGGCAGTAGACAATAAGTAACTAATGTTCTCTCCAATATAAAGAACATTCACTTGTGAACTCATATCACAACATCCACTACAACTCTGACTATTTGTACAAGCAGAGAGAAGGCAAGATAATGTAAATACTAAGTGATGAAGAGCTAAAGTATATGCTTGGCATAATAAAATGATAAAATGCAACTAGTGCTGTTTTTATCAGTTTGAGTGCCAGTTAGCAGCTTTTGGCAATCCCCTTACATTTATGTTGACTGTAGTTTCTCTTTTTGCCAGAGTATATCGCTGTGAGTTATTGCTGAGTTGCTTCTTGTTGACTACCAACACGTCTTCTACAGCTGTCCTGCCAATGCAGCATGTTTGCAACAGCGATTAAGGAATAGGAGTATAATTGTGTTTGGTTGTGTAACAGTTACCCTATATTGTAAAACCTCTGTAAGTTTCAAACATGCCGGTACATGTCCATGTATCTAGTTGAACTGCTATAATCTTGTTCATTTGTTTGGTGTGAGTTAAAATAAAATGCTGCATATGAGCTCATAGACAACTTTTATTGGAGACATTATTGCAGAAACGGATGCAATATGGTGCCAAGAGCCAGCCAAGAAAAGAAATTCAACAATGTCTCCAGGCAGTCTTGCCTGCATGCTGCCCTGCTACACTCTGCACAACACAGAGGAACAAATTCACTTGTTTTTAAGGGCACGCAAAGACCTGCTGCTCTCTGAGCTGTGCCAAAAGTTCCTCTTGGAAAGGAACACACATGACTGTAACTTGCCTGATTAAGACCTGCAAAATTTAAAAACTTACCTCTTTTCTGAAACAACATCGTCATTACCAAGAACTTAAACTGCAGTTTACATTACACCATTTCATGTGTAAACAATGAAATCTGCTAACAGGAGGATACATCTCCTTTAACTTACAGAATATGTTATTTTAAAATGTTCATTTATTATTACTATAATTATTAAAATTTGACTATTAACTGAATATTAACTTTGGATCAAAAGAATCAAATGAGAGTTAGCACGCTGTAGTTTTCAGCTTATTGTCTGATTTCCATAAAGTTGAGTCCCAACAGCTCTAATAAGCCCTCTGTCAACAGACAACTCCAACTGTTACACTGCATGCATGAGAGATAGTCTTGGGTTTAGGAAAAGTGTGGGGCACCCTAGTTGCATACAGGCTAAGGCGCCATCCATGAACTTGGCTGGCTGTGGTTCCTCATAATAAACTCAAGATACAGGTGTAAAACGACAAAAACCCAACAGGAGTGCTTTCTTTAAAGAAAAAAGAAAGGCTTAAAATAATGGGCGGAGAAGACCAAACTGTGGCAATGGATGTCGTTCAGCTATTGAACACAGGGGGCGACAACAAGCCCATTAATGTAAACACAGTGGTCATTCAACACTAATGTAAAATACATGATTTATGAAGCATCTTCAGACATCATATGAAAAATCAATTAGAAAAAGCATCAAGTATGTAGATCTATACTAGCTAAGTTACACATGCTATAAAATTGTAGCTGTAATTGTGGTCACAAGCTAACGGGGGAAATAACATCTGACACACTTACAACCAGTTTGGTCTGGTTTATTCTTAAAAGAAATAAAATAGTCAAATATTAAATACACTAAGAAAAAAAGACCAAGTCTATGTCTTCAACTGTATGACTACACTCAGTGGCCACTTTTTTAGGGACACTTGTGAAATCTGATGCAATCCACTGTAACAGCTCAGCCATAAATTTTACCTTTACAAAGACAATAATGTTAGTTTTGAGCTGTCACTGTTACAGAGGTATTCATTTCTCTTTATTTGTTTATCATTGAGGTTGTAGGTTGCAGCAGTGTGGAAATGAACAACTTTATACTGAGAGATGTTTCTAATGTTTTAGCCACCCCATTTACAATATTAGAAACACAATTTTCAATATAATACAGCCCAGTAACACCACCTCTGACTACAATCTCAGTAATAAAGATATAGTTTTATTAACACCAAAAAGAAAGTTTTAACAAAAGCAGGCCGTTTGAAGCTTGATATAGGAAGAATATGTGGCAGAGCGGTTGTGCTGGATTGAATTGGACTGTAAAAGTGTACCTAATAATGTTGGACTCCAGATAAACAATGCTGAAAAAGGCCGATGGTTGAACCTAATTGTCCTCTTCAGGCCTATATCTTACTTCTCAAATGACAGTTGTTTGAACAAATAGAAAAGTTTAAGGGTAGGCTATCCCATATTTATAATTTATAAGTTCCTCTACTGAGTTACCTTAAAACTCACCACATTGCAACAGCAACAGTGCGTGTGAACTCTGTATAAGACAGTACACGCTTGTTACTGGTAATCTTCCCAAAACGTTGTTTTTTTCATGGTAAACTGAAGTTTCAGCTCCTCGGAGAATGTGGACTACTGTCCTCTTAAAGAGACAGGGGAGTATTCGGCCGCTCAACAGCTACAGGAAAGATGAGTGTCACTTTAAAACTCGCATGACAGTCGGTAGTGGTGAAAGTGGGGTATGTGAGTTTGTACTGTTCGGGGTTTTAGCTCGCCCATAACCCGCCGCCGTCGACCTTTAGATCTCGGGCCCCGGGGCGGGTAGGCAGCTCCGCCGTCCACGGTGGCAATTGGCTGCGCTCCTCTCTTCTGTCTACAACTGCTTCCTACTGCTCCGCGTGTCGTGGCCCAAGCACAGCAGACAGTGCTCTCTCTCTCTCTCTCTCTCTCTCTCTCTCTCTCTCTCTCTCTCTCTCTCTCTCTCTCTCACACACACACACATACACATGCATACACACCCGCCTTTCACGTGCAAACACGCACATTATGTGGCGTGAATGCGCGCGATGCTACTGGAGCCCAAAGTCCTCCGGACCGTGTCGCAGTCTCTTATCGGTATGTTTGAAGATTAACGAGGTTATCCGTGTCCAGTAGACCACAAGCCACCGCCAGCTGTACCAGGCCAGGAAGCCGACGGAGCGGGGGCTGACAGCGTGTCGAGGCCGGCTGGGAGGAAGGGAAGTCAACCGCTGAAGCTGCATCGGACTACAGCAGAGGACGGGTACCATCATGACCGAGAAACGGATGTCACGCTGGTATTTCGGGGGGTTGGCGTCCTGCGGAGCCGCCTGCTGCACGCATCCTCTGGATCTCATCAAGGTGAGGGGGCTGAGGGGGGAGAGGGAGGACAGCCAGTGTCCGCCGGAGGGGAGAGGAGTGCAGGCCTGAACAGCAGCCTACAGCTGTTTCCAGCGGTAGACGCACAAGACAAGACAAGACAGGCTAGATAGCAGCTATTTATCCCCGGACGACTCATCATGTTACTGTACCATTTTAAGCGATCACTGTGTGTTCGCTGTAGCTGCAGTGAGATTTTAGTGACCATGCCACGCTGAGGGATCGCATGTCTCCTGTGCTGTCACTGTAATGTCAGTGAGGATGTACAGGGGTATCATATAGCCCTATAGTAATTAGATATTAGAGAGTAATTGTTGAATTAAATTTTAAAGTATATGTAATGTCACAGTGTAGTGGTAGTTTTAGATGAAGTAATAAGGGTTTATTGAGATGAATATAATAATATAATTTTAGGATCACATGGGAGGGGGGTTCCCCTCCACAGGCAGCCTGTCATCGCCTGACAGCAGGTGTGTGTCAGTGGGGTCACGCATGTTCACGATTGTTAATATAGAAGGGTAAACCAGTACATCTCAACCATATGTCAAAATCCTTTCTCACTTTGCATGTACCTCTCTTTGGGTTGAAGGGTGGACAACCTCACATGACCCTGATAATGCAACTGGTCCTCAGGAAGTCATGTGTTGTATAATTGCGCAGACAAGGCCAGTAATCACCTCTCTGGAGAGCTTCATTTCTGCACCAACTTGATTGTTAGTTGAAATTATAGTTCCATAAGGCTGAAGCATGAAATTGTGAGTCTGGTGACTTTGTTGCTTCAGTGATCATAAAGTCTTTTATTATCATAGGTGGAGTAGTAGTCAGTGTAGCTGTGTTACCGCTCTACTTGTAGTGCTGAGAACAACCACATTTTTGAACTGGCCTGTTTTCTCTTATGGCTTTCACCAAATAACATTTACAACACACACACACACACACACACACACACACACACACACACACATACAAAAAAAACAACAACCAAAAAAAGATCATATAAACTCCACACTTAGAAAAAAGTACAAAAGTGTGTTTTTTTATCTTTAGGAAGGCAAGTATCATTAAGCATAGTGATTTACCCCAAATTGTAGTTATGTGTGATCCTCACCCTGCAAAGTTATCATTTAAAGTATAAACAGTAGCTTAAATGGCAGAGAATGAACCTTTGCTTTCACATTCATTGCAGCTTTAATTTGAAAAATACTTCTTGAAGATTTTTAAAAAAATCTAACAAATATTCTAATTGATTGAATTCTGGAAAAAACAGCCATGAGCTAGGTTTGAATTAAGTTTACTGCTTGTCTGGTTGACAACAGACAATTTCTTGCCTAGATTGGGCTCTCGTCCATGGGTGTTGAGTCGGTAGGGTTCCTATGTGTGTGTGTTTGGCTTTATGATGTGATCAGTTGTGTGTCTGTTTATTTAAAATTTCAGAGGAGATTACTGGCTCATGAATGCAGGAATGGTCCAAATGGCCCTGAGAAGTTGTGTCCTATTAACTTTTGAGATAGTGGGGTTTAATTTACTCCTTTGATGAAGTGCCGTCCTACCCCACGGCCCAATCCTCAGTCAAAGTTGACACCATTGTAAGTAAGCCAAGTTAGCTATTAGCAGCTCCTTTTTGCAGTGGGCCCATGGATTTACAGATAACAGTGGAGACACTGAAGAAAACTTTAAAACATGATAAGTTCTGGAGTTATAAAGAGCCTCTCTTTTCACTGATTTCTAAGGCAATGTAAGGATGTGCAGTCATGATAGACAAAAAAATAACGATGTCCTCGGAAAGTGTAAATGACACCAAACCTGAAAATATGTGTACCAGATCAGCATCTTCAGATTTGACTGAGTTGTGACCCCAAGAAAGAGAGCAGTCTTAGAGCAACTTTAAAGTACCTTAAAGAACCACTTACCACACTCTTACAGTACCATAATTTCCTCCATGCAGGTATGGTGCAGAGGGTAAATATTTACTTTCTATTTTAAGACTGTTTGAGGGTGACTTGTTGCCCTTTTAATGATCCCTTCCTCTCACCCCATACACACGCACACACAATTTTAAGGCAATACAACACCGCAAAGCGAACAGCCTCAAATTAAAGCTGAGACTCAGCACTTGGAAATCAATTTCATTGTTTCCTGTAGATCCATTGTGCCAGAGTACAGAGGCAGGCGGAACAAAAGAATGTGTCACTGTTCAAATACTTACTGATTACTAAGTATATGCTCATGTAGTTTTACGCCAGTCAAACTGTTCAAGTGGCAGTCAGGTGAAGAGTGATACTGGTGTTGGGCGCAGGTTACACTACATTTGGTCCACAATCAAGTCTGTTGCTTTTATGAGCTACATCTGACAAGTGAAAGGGAATAGTTTATGATTACAAAGATATATAAACTATTAAAAAACATGCTCTAAAAACTCACTAAGAATGTGAGAATGATTAAAAGAACACCTGTTCAGCTCTAAATGACACATTGTAGACAAGTTGATCCCACACACCTTATTTTATGAGCCTCTTAATCCAAATACTGAAGGTCATGGTTCAAAAATATAAAGTTTATATGCTTAAATTGTCACTATGATATGAATAAAAGTTCCTCCCCCCCTGACGGTGACATGACGTGATCTAGAAAACATTCCTTGGTGGTTTTACAGTGGTGGTGCAGAATGGACAATCCTTCACAAACTGTCTTTGACAAATACTGACAGCAGCCAAGTTTAATTTAAGCCTGTCATTTAGTTACTTATCGAGTCAGTTTGAAATCAGTCACCACTCCTTCCGATTATTTGTTTACTCTCACACGCTAATCCTCACAGGCTAATGCAGCTAGATGTTGCACTGTAGCATCCAGAGCCTGTTGTTATTTCGAAGTGTGATTTGTTTCCCATAGTACCCCATACCCCCCCGGGTGGTTATAGGTATGGTAAGGTTAGGCTCTGGTTAATGTAAGGGAAAACACATATCAAGGGGAAACAGACTTAGACACAAAACCGGACAACTTAAAAAAGAGCAGTTGCAACAAGATCTAGCTGAGGTGAACACAACAAAACAGAGAATATAATGGAGGGATCAGATTTTCATCATCAACACCGAATGTCACTTCCTACAAGTGAGAACATGCATAATAGAAGCTCAAAGAAGCACTGTCTTAATCATCGTCCTCATACTTACTCATAGCAGAGTGGACTGAAATTACCAGTGTTGATTTCTGTGCAGTTGAGCAGGACGACATCATTAATGTTGTTAAAACATTTATGGACGGTGAGACAGATGGTGACTTTGTTGCAGCACTGTATGAAGCTTAAAACGTTAATGGCTTCATAGTGCTGCACACTTACGACACTCTTGTAAAAGCAAACAGCTAAATTTAGAAGGACTGAGGTGTAATTTGGAGTAGAAAATATGTGAATATGGTTTTCAGCAGAGAAGTAGGTCTTAACTAAGCACACATATCACAGGGCAAAAAGTGTCGAGTCATGTTTTATTGAGTTCCTCCTTTTTTGTAACCCAGGCATTCATTCCACCCTCAGAAAGGCTAATCTATCATTGCCCTAAACTGATAAAACAGAGTTGCTAAACAGGATTTGTCAGACGTCACCTAAAAAGACTTGAAGCCAGACACTTATCAGCTCATCTGTGTGTGATGTTTCACCACAGTGTGTACATGAGTGTTCTTGTGCATATACACATTAGCTTGCTGATGGGTCAATAGGACTTTGTCTTAACACTTTGTGATGCTCTTTACCAGAGCTTTAAGGCAAAAACACCAGAGTTACAGTCAGTTCTGTCTATGCCTGGTTTACATTCCTTGAAGTTCCGAGTGAAACTTTGACTTGGGAAGTATAGGATCCAGTATGTTTGGAAAGTCAGGATATTTCAGGCTCTCCTGTTTAGACTTTGACCATTGTTTTTTTGCCCTTTGACACACTTAGTTGCTTAAATATGTTAACTAGTGTGTCTAAGTGACTCCACAAGAAGGAACAAGAGGAAAAAAATGCTGTGTCAAACCCAACAGGATCACACACCGTCTGTGTCTGTGTCGGCAGATTTGTCTGCCACTACGGTGCCTTGCGTGGTGTTGAAACTGGCATCAAGCCTAATACATGACTGTCTCTCCAGGTACACCTGCAGACGCAGCAGGAGGTGAAGAAGAGGATGATGGGGATGGCCATTCATGTGGTGAAGAACGACGGCGTGCTGGCGCTTTACAATGGCCTCTCTGCCTCCCTTTGTAGACAGGTCTGTATGTCTGTAGCTTATCACTCTTTTCTTTATAGTTTGGCAAAATTAAAACAGAATGAAATACCTGACAATAACATAAAGATAATAAAGATAATAATAAAACAGACATGTTGGACATAAACTAGTGTTCTGGAAAAAATAAAAGGCTTTTTTTTAAAGATACATCTTGCTTTCGTCTGTGCATACACAACTTCCTCCTTAATGAAGGAGTGCATCTGTCTCAGTTCTTTTCCTGACTGAAATGTAATTTGAGTAAAATATTGTGTTGACCATCAAGTTTTTCATTTTTCTGGTTAAAGGAAGAGCGATGTATGACAGACCATTAGAACTGGTTTTTCAGTAAATATCCTGTAACTGCTGCAGTCTAATGAGACTCAAATACATTCACATCCTGTTGCCTCCTCAGGTTTGCTCTCAAAACATTTAATTAGGTTAAGTCAAACAAAATAAACAAATAAACAAACAAAGTGCTGGTTTATGGGAGTATCCATCCATCTATTATCTATACCACTTATCTTTTGTGGGTCACAGGGGGGCTGGAGCCAATCCCAGCTGACAGTGGGTGAAAGGCAGGGTAGTTTTATAAAGCACTCAAGGATTGCAGTGTGTATAGCAGGTCTGTTGGGGTAGAAACAGTTTAATCACAGCCACTAGATGATGAAGAGTAGGATAAGCTTTATCCTATAAACAGTGCTTCTGTTGATGGGCCTCTGTAAAATATCTGTACTCTCCTTTCAAACTCACCAGGCTCCACCTAGTGGCTGAAAAATGAAAGTGTTAAACAGTGAGCAGAGTACAGGATTCATTCCTCTCCTCTCCTCTCCTCTCCTCTCCTCTCCTCTCCTCTCCTCAGATGTCCTATTCCCTCACCAGATTTGCCATCTATGAGACAGTGAGGGACATGATGGGTAGCTCAAGCCAGGGCCCCATGCCCTTTTACCAGAAGGTCCTGCTGGGAGCCTTCGGAGGTGGGAGCACACACACACATTAATGCTTTCTTCTCCCTTGCTCTCTCTCTCTCGTTCACTTTATCTTACATACACATGCATGAACACATGCAGTATCACTCATGCAGGATTCCTCTGCCAACAGGTTTCACTGGTGGGTTCGTTGGTACACCGGCAGACATGGTGAATGTCAGGTAAGATGCCAGAAGCAGCATTAATACATGCGCAGTTCCCGCAAACAAACAGTTATGGATGTTTTTGGTCAATGGCCAAAAAGAGCAACCTGTGCAGTTAAATGATCTGAACTGTTTCTGTTTCTAGGATGCAGAATGACATGAAACTACCACCAGAACTGAGGAGAAAGTGAGTGTTGTAACTGGTTTTCATCAGTCTAGATATTTAAAATCTTTTACTGTCATTTAACATTAATGTTTTTTTCTTCCAGCTACAAACATGCCATAGATGGGCTCTTCAGAGTCGCCAGAGAAGGTAAATCCCAAGAAATATGACGTGTGTAACCTCATATGTAAAGCACAGTAGCATCATGTCTGACATCTGACCTGTGTCCTGTACTACAGAGGGTGTGAGGAAGCTGTTCTCAGGAGCCACCATGGCCTCCAGCAGAGGAGCGATGGTCACTGTCGGACAGGTACGTCACCCTACTCACAGTCTGTAGGTTGGGATTTTTCATCTGGAACACTTTTACACACTTTTCTGGCTTAAAGTCTACAACCTAAGTCAGATACATATTAGTGTATGTATTAGCCACGTTAAAGGGAATTTTAAATTCAGAGTCCATCTCATCATTGAATAAGATGATTTATTAAAATATAATTAAATTGAAGGTACATCAATGCTGAATCCATTTCCTTTATGAATAGGCTGCCTCTTTAAATGGTTCCATTTAAATATAATACACTATGCATTATTAATCCATATAACCTCAGCCTCACTTGAATTAAGTCTGTGTTGGCAAATATATCTGAAAGACACTGGCTTCATGCAACTGTTGGCATCCAGTTAGTCCAGAGATGTCATAGTATTTACATAGATTGACCTCTGGCTCTTAATGTCAGTTTATCTTTTTTTTTTGATTTTGAAGACCAGCATACATCATTGGTGGATTTCTGTCTACCACAGTGTCTTTTTTTTGTACCACCACTGGGGGAGAAGCCAAACACTGAAATGTTATAATTTAACACTAAAAACTATTTTTTTGTCTCCTTTTATTTTTTCAATTTTTAGTTGGCATGTTATGACCAAGCCAAGCAGCTCGTTCTGGGAACAGGGATGATGGGAGACAACATACTAACACACTTTCTCTCCAGCTTCATTGCTGTAAGTATCAGGTTTTATTTGTGTGTACTGGACACCTGACTCAGTCAGTGTGTTAAGTTTACACGGTTCTTTTGTCAACTGATCTCAGCTTGCGTGAACTGCTCCTCTGCAGGGAGGCTGTGCTACATTCTTGTGTCAACCTCTGGACGTGCTAAAGACGAGACTGATGAACTCAAAGGGAGAGTACACGGTGAGTAGATCCCTCCTCACCTTCTCCATTGTCTCCTCTAATTCTTTCATTCCCTTCTGTTTCTGCTTTTCAATCTTCTCAATTTCTCAGTATTCATTCTCACCCAGCTTGTCTCTCTCTCTTCAGGGGGTGACACATTGCTTACGAGAAACTGCCAAGCTGGGTCCACTGGCATTTTACAAGGTAAAAAAGCAGTTGTGCAGTCCCTTTATTTAGGTTATTTAGTGCCACCGTTAATCAGGAGTTCTTTACAGGTTCTTCAATGTATTATTTCAGTTATTTGACTCATTGTCAGACAGGATCACCCCTGGGTGCCTTGATTCACATTGACCAGTTAGAGCTGCTCCCTGCCTGTAGCACAGCAGTGAAAGAAAATTCCTCTGCCCTGGATAAAACCACTCAGTCCAGAGTAGTAGGGGATGCTGTAACAATATAAATGATGATGGGAAAGTATGGGCTATAAACTAAATTTGCCTGTAATGTATTCACATACAGGCTAATTAATTTCTGATGTGTACTAGATTCATCTTAACTCACACACTTTTGTTGATATAATCCAATAAACAAAAGCGCCTTGAATACAACAGTGCATGTGTTATACTATGCAAATAAACATGCAAGAAATGGAGCAGGAAGTGTGATAAGAAATTGTTACTTTTCAGAATAAAAGTAGTAGTAGTAGCTTTAAGTTGACAGCTGTTACGGGAGACAACTATAAATAATGATCCAACGCTACATTTTGTTTCAGGGTCTCGTCCCAGCAGGGATCCGCCTGATTCCCCACACAGTGCTCACCTTCATCTTCCTTGAGCAGCTCAAGAAATATTTTGGCATTCGCATCATCTCCTGAGCACGCTCTGTGACGGGCCACTCTTCAGCCCCTCCTCTTACCCCCTCCCAACACTGCCACCGCTGTTCACAAGACCCCATCAGTTCTCTGCTTTTAGCATTTCCAAGAAAAGAAGGGACGTAAGGAAGTCACATCAGTCCTGCAAGCTCGTACACGTTTCCTTCTCCTTTTGCTCTACCTCTGTCTCATGGCCAGACACTAAGTGATTTTAATTATCAGGAGCACCACCTGCTGGAAGGGATGAATACTGGAATAACAGATGATTGCCTATGCTAGGAAAGAAGTTACTAATTATACATGTGCTTTCCTGATGTTATTAGCATGACCTTCCAAATTTAGAGAGATTAAAATTAGCTTTAGCAGATGTTTAATGTACATTAGTTGTCCATCATAATTTCAAGTCCTGTTAGTTACGTGACTAGATGAGAAGTTGTATGCCTTGATTACAGCAGACTAATTCCTGATCAGATTTTGTGATTTATGTTTTAATCTCAGCACTAAGTACTTTAAACCCAATCTATCAGTGGTGTACAGCGCCTTCAGAGCCCACGCCACTGTAATAACAAGACTGTGGCTTAAAAAGTTTGTGCCAAGAATGTGTGCTCTATAGTTCTCTACCACACTTGATTGTTTTCATAAAGGCCAACATTAGCAAAAGTCTAAAACGTACTTATGAAGCTATAAACAAACACAATATAGCCTTGCGGTTCTTACCAATTCATAATATTTCCCAAAAGCTATCACTGAAACATGAACTGAACAAGGTTTTATGTAATTGCATAGTAATCATTCCCAGTAGTGGTGACCAAATGTGATGCCCCCTGATTTTTACATTTACAAAGAATTATTTGTTGCCTGTTATTATTTTTGAAGTGGAAATCAACCTCTAACACGTTAAAATTTCATTCCACTCCTATCACTATATCATTCTTATATCTTTCCGGGGAAGAGGACCAAGCTCGTCTGTCGTGTTTGTTTTTAAGTGAGGAGGGACGTTAGTGGAGAAACTGTGAAGAAGAAGGTACATTTGGCAGCGGTTCTTTTAGTTTTCATTCCCAGTGAAACTGTAAATGACCACTTGATCCCTTTTAAGTTCTTACTGTTTGAATAGAGATGCCTGTTTAAAAGCTTGTAGGCAACTGCTGTACAGTATAAATATACATGTAGCATTTCCATCTATAATATTGTTTCATTGAGCTGAATGCATGTCAGTCTTTATGACTCAGGATGCTACTGTTTTATACAGCACTTTACTGAAAATCCCTTGACTCCTACTGACTAAGCTGCTGCGTAGATACACATGCTGCACACTAAAACGTGTTCTAAAAGTAAAAATGGAAACATTTTCATTTGTTTTGATTTTACACTATTAACAGCTCCAGGTGAGCATGTTTTGTGGCTCTCGTCGGTTATCGTCCCGTGATAAGTTTGACTTTGGTTCAGAGGAATCAAGCGTTCCCTGTGCTGTGCCTGTTCTGTTTACACAGACCATGTCAAGTAATGTTGCCTTACAGGATCTGTCCCACAGGGGGCAGTGTAGTAATGTGTGAAGTATCTTCTCTTATGCAGCCCCGCACCTTCATCTTAGAATCCATTTAAAGATAAGAGTCACAGTGTCACTGACTGACTCTGTTTGCCTGCATGTTCTTATGTTCAAGAGTTCCTTGACAATGTGAGGGTCTGGACTGTAGGTCAGCCATATTATATTATATTGGTAATGTTAACCCTAACTTTATTCATACGCACAGTAATAAAACTGGATGGACCCACAGTTCTGGGAGTTGTGAATTTGTATTTTGTAGATCATTAACTAATGATTTTGGAATTAAAATACTAATGGAAAATATGTGTCTGTTTTTTATTCAGTACATCAGGCTACAAACTTATTTATTGTTTTGGTAGTGAATGAGATTGGTGTAAACTAAACCACCTTTTTATAATTATTATTTTTGTCATGTCGTAAATCAGCTGCAGGCCCTCTGGGCTGTGTTAAATCCACGTCATAAAACAAACAGAGAGATCTTTGTGTTTCTGGTTTCTGCTGCCACAGGCTCACAGTACAATGATGCTGGCTGTGACTGGATTTGCCCTCATCAGAACAAGGGAGTAGTTTGATGTTGGCTCTGCCAGTCCTTCACACCAGCCCACAGACTTGGTATCAGTACTTATTTCACACAATTACAGCTTCTCAGCCTGCACCATGTGGCAGGACTGTCCACAGTTAAGTGGTGGTATTCAGCTATAATGATAAACGGCGGCAATGTGACTCCGTTCCTCTGCCTAGATGAAGATAGCTGCCCATTCCTTTATTAATACCATCCATCACAAGCAAAGCATTAATGAATCCAACCATTCACCTCTACCATCACATGTATGTATGGGAATTCATGAGACTTATGCCTGTGCATGCACTCTGCTGATTTTCTCATCATCAGGAGTGCTATTTTTGCACAGCCTTGGAATGCTGCCTATGTGTACAGTGATAAGGAAAATCAGGCTGTAGGCCTACTTATTGTGATGTTCTTATAAGCTTTGATTTTAGGAGGAACCATCACCCCAACAGCCACACTCATTAATGATCAAACAACTCTGTGTTTGGGAGCTATAAATATGTGCTGTTTTCATAGACAATAAGACGATATTGTAGTCATTATGAACATATGGGTGCAATAAGAAACCAGAAACATGTTGTGCAGAGCATTCAATATTGTTTAAAGCATTCAGAGATTCAGGGTGTAAAAGCAAATTCTGGTTATGAAAATACCAAAACTGATTTATATTTTGCATTATGACTTGGTTTTTCTGTACAGTTTGTATTAGTGCTGCTTTGTTATGTATGCAAGCGGCTGCAAAGAATATTCTTCTGTGGGAAAACAAAATGCCAAAAGAAACCATACAGCAACACTGAAATGATACAGGAGCTAAAGTTTTAATTAATGAGAGACAAGCAAACGAATTCATAGCAAAATATTTGACTTCATGATTTTTCCATCTGTATTCTCTGCTGCATGTTCTGCCTAAAGGCACTTTACATCTCCAGTGTTTTAATTCATGCACTTTGACATCACCCCACATTCTGTGAAAAGATGGAGGAAAAACATTCCCATTCATAGCAGGTGTTCGGACTCCAGTTCAGTGGATCTTACAATGAAGGACCATCCATGTTATCAAAATGCAAAGGTGAGAAGGAAGTTCAAAGTTTAGACTTCTGCATGTTTGTATGACATGTAAATACAGAGCTGGTGAGTGCAGCAGTGAGGTTGTTTTTAAGGCCTCCTATCTTCTGCACAGAATAACACAAACTGAGCGCTCAAAACTGGACCAAAATCTATTAGCTGTGGCAGTAGGTTCATTGTTATTTGATGAAAATACACTTTTGGGTTTAAGTTTTTGTTTTCATATGAAAATTAACTAATGAAAATTCCATGTGAATGTTGAACTTACATTCATCAGGTGGCCAGAAACACAACTGCTTATGTTGCTCCATGTCTGCTGAATCTGTAACCATGCAACAGCTTGCTAACTTTTTAGAGTTATATATCAGAATTGTCTTCTAAGTGTTGTTTTCACTCAGCGATGCATCTACTTATAAACAGCATTAATAGTCCTGACCCTGAGCAGGAATAATCAAGTAATTCCTCTCTTCACTGGCCAGCGTGTGACTCTAAAGGCCCCGGCAGGTCAGTTTAATCTGAGCGTGGTCGAGGGCTCAGAGGAAAGTGATTGTGAGCTTTGAGCTGAGGCTGATGGAGACACGGCAGTAACTCAAATTAACTCAAAGGTCATGGAGAAACCCTGGTGACAGAGTGAAGATGGACTAAGAATAAAGCTAACTTCCTGCCTGTTGCTCAACACATGGTAACTAGTGTGGTACCATATGTGCAGTATGACTCAAATTTGAATTATTACTTCAACATAAGTTTAAATAATTCCCTCTGACATTATTTTGTCGTATTAGTGCGCATAGTAAAGATTACATATAACCGGGTTTGTTCCTTATGACAAAGAGAGGTATCCCCTCAGCTCTGTTGTACTTTATTGTGTGCACACATCATTCACAAACACACACACACACACACACACACACACACACACACACACACACACCTGTACTTCAGTTTCTATCTTTTTTAAATGTTTTTTTTTCATTTCATGTATTTCAGTTGGATTTCTGATTAAATGTTAATGCATAATGTAAAGCACTTTTTCATTGTCCTTTGTGAATGAAATGTGCCATTGTATAAACTTGCTTCCATATTTTCACATTTCAGTGCCTTTGTTAAAGCGATAGACAACTGTCACTGAAATCAAACATAACCAGTTTCATTGCCTTTCACAAACTATACCTTTTGTTGCTAATGTTCCAGTACTTCTAATTGGTGTATACTATTTCAGTTCATCAAATGGATTTTAAAAAGTGTCACATTTTCTCTCGGTTTCTCTCACTCTTTCACTGAGTTGCTGCCCGCACCCCCCCCATACCACCCATGCACCCACACACATTCATGCATCTGAAAAACACTTGTGAAGATGGTCATAGTTCAGTACCAGCTCTCAGATCACACTCTGCTCTCATTATTTTTCTCACAAGGTCATGACTTGCCCACCACAATGACTATGCGGTAGTAAGTAATCAATAGAGTGCGTAACAGAAACGTTTCAGCTCTTCTGTCGCATTTCCTTTCACATTAGTGGGATAGTTGATGAGAAGGTGAGCAGACTCTGACAGCATCACAGGGAAATCTTATGCAACAAACTGGAAGTGGCTAGGTCCTTTGCCATATTAGGCAGCTCAGCAGCAAGCTTGCTGCATCATGAGTTAATGCATAAAGCACACTTAAGAACACAGTTACAGCTTCTACTTGAACATATATAATTGACTGCAAGTCGTACAGCAGGGCCTCTGCACTGCATTTTTAAACATTTTTATTAGAGAAGTAAATATCCATACATCCATCCATTATCTATACCACTTATCCTTGAGGGTCGTGGGCAGGGCTCGAGCCAATCTCAGGTGATACTGGAACAGTTACTTTTTTTTATAGTTGGACTATAGTTCAATGTTGTTTTTATCCATACAAAATGATTTCCATTGCTCTTTCAGTCACACTGTTGTAGCATTTGAGTGATTTTATGGATGAATAAAAGTCAATCTTGAATCTTACACCTACACTGTTTTCTATTGCTCAACTGTACAGATGAACAACAATTACTTTACACGTAAATGTAGCTGTGATTATGTCCTAAAACTGAAGAGGATGCAGTGGCTGAAGGAAGGGAAAATAAGTGTGCTACTGTCCAGGGGACTGCCTATACCAAGTTATAAGGCCAAGAAAGACAAATGTCTCTTAAGTGTCTAAATGGTGTCTAAACATAGAGAGAACACCACAAGAACCACACTACAGGATAAAATTCAAACTAGTTGACTGTCTTCTACCTCAGAACCACTTCCGTCAGTATTCTCCAAAGATATTTTGTTTTGATTGTCAGTAATGATCCTTTAGCAGCGTGACAGTGTGTAGGAACTAGTAAATCATTTAAAATGAAGAGTTTCAGAGTTCATTCATGACCTTGTCTGTCCTCCCATTAAAAAATGACCCCTGAGAATTTTTCACTCTCATTGCTCTCAAAGCAGTGTTTTTAGCTGCAGCACATGGTTGTTTTCTGTTGTGAATAGCTCTAAACCCACAGTATAGTACCTGCTCAGCACCCAAACAGCAGACATGAGGCTTGTGAACATGGGCAACAAGTTTACCAACAACATGATGTGTCAGTGTTTTCATACATTACCTTCACGTGTGATACTTGTTACAATGAATAGGAAGTAGGTGGATCAGAAAAGCAAACATGTAGAAGAAACAAAATACTGGACCCAAACAAAACTGGAAGGGGGGGGTGTATTAGAGGTATTTACTGTGAGAAAAAAGTTGAGAAATATCAGAGAGCAGTATGTTACAGAGTAGTTTCTCTCATTCTGTCTCTCACACAAACCAGAACACATACTTCACCTCAGACTTCATGACTTCATTCCAAGCAACAAGACCGATGCCTCTGCCAACAACTGAGTTATAAATTTGGTGTACAAGAGGGAGAAAATTCTCTCTCTGACACACATTACATTTCTGCTCAGAGGTGAATGATCATAACTCAGCTTCATGCTCTGACTGACCGTGGGACCAGCAGAGGGAGGGGAGCTGCAGGGTGTAGGTTTTTGTCGGTGTGGGTTGTGAATGTGTGTGTGTGGTTGTTAAGTGTGGATCAGAATGAGTTCTCCTCTGATCAGCTGCGTTAAGATTAACATCAGGCTTTGTGTGGTTTATGACCCTGGAGATTATAGATTATCCCTCTTGACCCAGCCTCATACACTGATTGCTCTTCCTTCACCAAATCAAAAACAACTATCAGGGGCTCAGAGACAAATTCTCACTGTGTGTTGTAATTACCTGTCTTCCCATGTATGTTCATGTGTGTGTGTGTGTGTGTGTGTGTGTGTATAGGTGTGGGTGAGTGACAGCATTAGGAGGGATTAAAGGGATTGGGAGAAAAGAAGGGAAAAGAGAATCTATCTCTTTGTGGGTGTGTTATATATGTGCAAACATGTCTGAAGATGTGTGAAAGGATATTGAGGCCTGATTTATAAACGCAATCTGACTTCAATTAGGTTTACGTCTTAAGTGTAATTGAAGTGATGTGTGTCTGTGAAACTTCCATCAATAACTTCATGATGTTTCCCTGCATTCCTGTTCCTGTGATGTATGTGAGGTGTGTTAGGGGAAATGTGGACGTGCATATTGTCATTACATTGTCTCACAGGCCATTAAAGCAATACACAAAGGAGCTATTAAACCATTTTTCTTGGAACTGTGATTAGTGGGGAGGAAATATGTGCCAGCTGGAAAAGAGGAGCACAGATTGTTTGCATATATGCATATGATGGGTCTAATTTTGTTTCAGATTCACTTGGTTTACATTCAGCTGTATTAAACAGCACAGCAGCAGAAACAACGATTTTAAACACAACATTTCAATTTCCCTGGATGAGGCCTCGGATGTATCCAGCACGATTTCTCTAAAGCTTTATTCAGAAATATTTATTTATATATCCAGATTGCGGTTGCTTTTGAATCGCTGAATTTTTCTGCTGCTTCGCTGCTCACTCAGTCCCGCTCCTGCAACCTTATCCATTATTGTAGCACACAAAATCCAGGCATGGAGAGGCAGAAAAGCTTGTCAAACTGAAGGTAATGCTTCTTTATTTATTAACAAATTAATTATTAATTTATTAGGATAGCCACATTATCTTACACTTTGAAACACCAGCTAATTGGTGTCTGTGTCTGTCTGCTGTTTTGTGCTGAGCAGGTAGTGTACAATGGTTTTATAGAGCTTTTTCTGTGAAAACAACCGCTGCCTGCTGCGGCAGAAAAACAACACTACAAGAACAGTGAATAAAAACAGTTAAGTTGCAGCCGGGTAGCTATACAATCAGCTGTACTCGATGTATGGCTCCATAAAGCCGAGGGGAGCTGCAGATTCAGGTGTTAACTCTCATCACATCTGGCTTTGATGAAGGGCATCTCACTCACACATTTAGTAATTCTATTTAATCATATAGTCTCATTGAGATCATGCTTTCTTTTTCAAGACAGAGATGAGAAACATTCACAGTCAAACCACCACACTACCAGCATTTAGAGAACAACGTGTCTAAAGCCTGAAAACCACCAAACCAAACCTAACAGAGGACATCAAGCAGTAAATTTTAAAATCTCAAAGACAAATGAAAAAATCTAGTTTGAGTACATTTTCAGCTCATCCCAAGGTGTATAGTAGCTGAAACAGATTCTTCCAAGGTTCCTGGTGATTATGTCTGATATATAAAGCTAAGTAGTTAGACTGTGTACTGTTGTTACAAGAATAAATGAAAGAGTTCTGAAAATTTCCTGGTTCTCCTGTGTCAATTCATACACATCCCTGTGAACTACTCCACTGCTAAACTACTAGACAAGAGGCCATCCACAGTCATACAGAAATAATCACTATAATGATCATAATTCAAATAATGATAATAACTATAATCATATTGGTAATGACCTCAGATCAGCCAGGAGGAGGTGAGAGCTATGTAATTCTGGAGGAAGCATGAGTGTAATTAATCGTGTTTGTTTAAAAGGGCAAACTGAACTCTAACACACAGACTGAGAGCTTATCATTATTTAATAGTATCTATCAATCTGTAGGGGCAAAAAAGAAAGTCATATCCATTGATTTTAAGTTGGAGGAATTATGATTTCAACATTGGGTTAATTATTTTCCTCTGTCATTATTTTGTCATATTAGTGCACACACTCAAGCATTTATACTCAATATGTTTCTAAAAGAAAGGGTCAAATGACCACATGTAATGTGAATGGTGTGACTAATAGTGATAAACCCAGAAAGCAGATTTATCAACCAACTGTGCAGTTCCCCTCAGATCTACAGTATTTTAGCATGGCTCATTGTTACAACTATAACATTTTGGTTCAGTCTCACAGCTCTCATCAGCGGTGCTGGTTTAAGCATAAGGATTTTCCTAAACAGCATTACTGAAACATCTTACAAAACCATACAAAATGATGACCATGCTAAATGACAGTTACAAAGTCAGTTACACACCTGAATCACTTTGAGTTAAACACTAATTAGAAGGATTTGTCAGTTTTGTTGGAAGTAAGACAACCACCATTTTTATTTGCAGAATTTCCAGGCATTTCAAAGAAACACACAGAGGCCAGATTGTCAAATTACTGGTGTATCCGTTGCAAACACTGCACAATTATTCAAAGTGTCGATGGCTAAACTATGGCTTAAAAGTCATATGCCAAACACAAGAAAAACTGTGCCAGTCACAAGATCCTCACCAGCCCTGACGGCCTGACTGCGAGACATTCAGCAAGACTTTTTTTTTCCTACAACACCACAAAATACAGCCTTAAACGTTACCACAAAGGTTAATGAGCACCTCTGGCAGTCCTAATTTTGTGTTTGCTGTCAACTTATTGTACTGCATTAAGAGATGTCTCAGATATTTTGTCCCACTGTTTGATATTAACTTGTCATAAGATGCAACAAACACTGAGTCAAAGATTCAAAAGACAATATAATTGAATTGATTGTTGTATTTTATCATATGCTCTATATCCTGTACTATTAATTGGATTACAACTATTTCCTATTTTGTTAGTGTAATTTTAACTTTGCCCCTATTCTGAATTTGGGAGTTGTTTGTGTCTTAACCAGATGTTTTATGAAGTTTTAATTTCATAAGGATTTTGGAATTTGAGTCTGAGTCTGTTGCAGACATTATGGAGCACTGCAGTTTCCATCTGCACAATACTGATAAACTCAAAACATCACTAGCTGCTATTATGTGATCAGAGCTGTCAGTCTACTCTCAGCCGGAGTAAAGAATTTCTATCAGTGAGCTGTTTAATGATAATTTTCATTAATAAGTAACAATTGATTTGTTATGTGCATGTGCACTTTAACGTACTGTACTTTACTAAGATGGCAGCTCTTGGGTTAATAGGTCTTTTCTCCTCAATAATGCTCATAATTGAATAATAGTTATAATATTAACTATATATAATATTATGTATTAGATAACAATCTTTTTAACCTTTCAAATGTTTGAACTGTGTTTGGGTGTATGTGTGTATGTGAAGAGAAAGAGAGCAAGAGCGAGAGATCTGTCTATGTAAATGAAATCTTTGTTCATTCAACAAAATACCCTCAGCTGACCAGAGGAAAGTTAAAGACATTTTCAGATGTTATTCATCCAACTTTCAACTCCCTCTGAACTTGACAATTTTATCTGATTTCACAGTTTAAATGGCTGTGTATCATTCACAGCTTGTAGAACTCTTACAGCGGATTCAGTGTAAAGCCTCTTGAAATGTATATGCATTTCATGTTTGTTTGTACATTTGTCCATATTTAAATCATGGTGCACATCTGAATGTTGGCATGTTTCCATGCAATACTACGCATGATTGAGGATCAACCTTTAAAGGGTCTGATCTTTGTTTAAGCACAGATGATGTTGCTACACCTCAAGGTCAGAGGCCACTCGGATATTGAATTGCATTTTTCATAACGACCAAGTGCAATATCACAGAGAGGAGGCAGATTAGAAAGACAATAATGTCTAGCAAAGAGGCCATTCAGCATCTGACCTGAGATCAGATTCCATCTGACAATACTGAGCCAGACCACAGAAATAATGGATTCTCATTTACATCCACAGGTCAGTGAGAAAATAAGATTCAGAGGTGTCTATAGAATTTTTGTTTGTTCTGTTTGTTTGTTTTTGTAATTGTCATTCAAAGGCAAGTCATGATGGTCCCATCAGCATAAGGTCCTGCTATATGCAAAAAAGCCTCACGAGTCACACCCTTTTCAGAGTGATGACTACAGTGCTATGTAAACCATTATTTAGATGTTTGATCAAGGGCTGAGTTTAATCCTCTTCAGCCCCTATCAGGATTTATAATCATCATGAATTACTGTATCTCCCAATCATTAAAACTGTCCTTAAGTTCAGTGTTTCTTTATGAACACTTTCAATCTAGTTACAATATAGAGAAACACATTTAGACGCATGTTTGTGCTGGGGTCTGAGCATCACTCAATCATCGCTCCAGTCATGCCATACCTCATGGATCCGGTCATATTTTCTTGCATACTTCTATCAGTTCAATATCCACACAGCAACTCCTTGCTTGTCAGCATTACTGATGGCAAACATCCAGCAACCACCTTCCCCTCCACCACCAAAACTCCAACAAGGCTCAGATTACTGTTTTATCAGTGGAGTTATGTTGTTAATTATAGGGCATTGACCCTGAATTAAATCTGTCTGGGCAGTGATGCATTGCAGTGTGTCTTGTTATCAATGCAGAGTTGTTATTAAGGGAAAATCACAGGGTATAGCAATACAAGTAAATATCAAAAGAAAAAAAATCAATTAAAATGAAACAGATAAAACAGTACAGGTGATACAAGGTTACATACCATGAATAAACTTGTTTTCAAAATAAATTCAAAATATGTTGCACACAAATAAATGCAATATAAACATTGATGCTTTTATAGGAAGTGAGCAGGTGAGTGTCTAAGTTTCTGTCTAAGCTAAGTGTCTGTTCTCTTGTATTATTAGTTTCTAGTACTGTTGTATGTCATATGAAAATCCAGGGCAGCCAATATTTTTAAAAACTGAAAAATTTTAACTGAAAATTAATTTAGCATTTTTCTGTGAGTCCATATTAACATTGGCATCCCCAAACCTCTGTATTTTGTAACCTTATTTTCCTTTTACTATTGGCTGAGCATCCTATGATACTGAGGCATACAGCCAGTTTATGGAGCTGAAAGTCATGGGATTGTAGTCAGAGAATAGAAAACAAACAGGGTCTCCATTATTGTTTCCCTCATGAGTGTCTTTGCTTTATCAGCATGGGGGTTCTCTGACACAGACCTAACTTTGCCTTCATGCTTCAGCAGTCTGTTCAGTCACACACAGGGGAATTGTTTTGGAAATGAAACTAAAAATATGATCCTTACTTTTAAATCTTTACATTTTTCTTGAGAGTAAAATGCAGATAACTGGGCAAATACACTGGAATGTGCCCCAAATGTGCCGTGGTTTAGGGATGAGTCAACATGAAAATCTCAGACATGCGTACAAAAAACCTGCATCAAAAAGTGAGTGGGAAGACTAAGAGTCCTGAGTTGACTCAAATGAAAAAGAAAAAGAGGGGGGGGCTACGACGACTTGAGATTAGCAATAGCTTGTTAACTGATGCTGTATCATTTCCTGTTAGTGTGAAGCAACATTTATTGTGTGTTTGCTGCCTAGACGTAGGTGCTTAATGGACATTTTGATTTGTCATAGCAGGAAAATGTCCAGTTTGATTTTATTTTTTTCAGTTAAGGTAATACACTGTCAATTTCACAATTTCATTGTAAGTAGGCAATATGATTTTAGTTTGGACTGTACTATTTGTGAACATAAAAATATATGTATCTTTCTTGAGTTTGCACACATCTTTGTGACAGAGGGCATGATCAAAGTCAAGATTAATTTCATTAAAACATTTCTTTTTAACAGTGGCAGTCTTGGATTTCCATACGGCAAACAGCTGTTCAACTAACTAGTGGGACAAACTACAGCAGAAGTGATCTCTCCAGAGCAGTAGGTCTGGAATATATATATATACTATATATATATATATATATATATACATACATATATATATATATATATATATATATATATATATATATATGCAGATATGTACTGTTTGTTCAGGTCGAATCCCCTAAGCTGTGTTAACTCATGCTCACTCTTGCTGCTACTGTTTTTTTTTTTTTTTCAGGTTTTGTTTACCTGCTGCAGACTACTGCCCACACCTGCCTGAGAGTGACTTTTCAATGACCTCCTGGTTTTACCCCCATCTCTGCAACTTTTCCCCAGAGACTGATGCACATTTACTTAGGACCACTGGCTGAGAGTCGACCTGTGTAAAGGTAACCACATTTAGGAATAATCGTACCAGAAATCGAAAGAATGACATTTCAAAATAAAGAGATAAAATAGCACAATCGTACTAAAAGATAAAGGTAAAATAAAGACAAACAATCTGATGTTTGGTCTCTAGGGCTGCTTACTTGATAAGACTGATGCCACTCCTGAGGACAATTTCACAGACAAAAAGCATTTTTTCTGCCTTCAGATGCTCTGGCTGTAGATTTGACTCATATCTGGTTGATCTGGTTTTTGCTCATTGGTTGAGATTGTCATGTATGTTGTCCTTGTTTCCTTCCTCCTTCCTCTATATACACATCTCTATATACTCTAATAATGATGGATGTGATGTCTTTATTTTGGTGTTTCAGTTCAAATATATATAGTTCACACAGGTTATTTAGGCTGCAGCCATAACTAAACACACAGACTGCTGCTTTTATAATGCAAATTTGCACAACCAGACACACTGTGTATATACATATACCTACATGGCCCTTTGATCTCTTGATGTACATTACTGTATTACTTGACAATAACATAGTCTTTTATAAATAAATGATTACTGTTCTTTTTAAATTCACTATAATTAATTTCTATCTGTATTTTTACAAACTTTTTCATTCTCTTCTTATTATATTATAAATGTTGACATTCATATAATTATATGACCTTCTTTCATTTTCTGCAATGAAGTAAAAATGAAGCAAAAAATGAAGTAAATTCTATTTATATGGCTCAAACTCACACATTCAAAAAAACCACACAATTTTGTGGTTATTGCCATTCCAAGACAAAACGAGACATTTAATACACGCGCGCGCACACACACACACACACAGAGAGAGAGAGAGAGAGAGAGAGAGAGACGTTGCACGTTTGCCTTTTTGAGCTGTATTTTGAAATTTTACACCGGAAGTCAGCCTCTATATTCTGCTCGGTTTGACAGAATCGGAAGCGCAGAGCATCAACAGCGGAGCATTCAACCTCTGTCAGTCCGACACACTTCAGTCCAGTCTGCGACACGAGCGAGATTTAATTTAGAAAAGTAATTTACAGTCAGTCACAGAGAAAGAAACAAAGAAACAAACGTGAGCCTGGACTGTAGCTTGAGCGGACAAGAACAAATTCAAGAAGTCACAGGTCCAGTCTTTTTTCTTTCTTTCTTTCTTTTTCTTTCTCTCTCTCTCTCTCTCTCTCTCTCTCTCTTCTCTTCTTTCTTTCTTTCTTTCCTCAGCTCCCTTGTTTTCTTGTTTCTCTCTCTCTGGACATTGGTTATGTGAGCTGACTGTGCTCTCCGGACTGTACCTGCGGTGATGGGCCAGGTCGGGAGATGAGCAGCGGTCGGTGTGGGGGTGCCAGGGGCGCAAGAGGACGTCTGGACGCTGAGGTAAAAAGTCGTTTGGTTGGTGTTTGCTCCACTTATCGGTCCTCTCTAAGTCTCTTTGTAGTTGTGCGAGTTGTTTTTTTTTTTCTCCTGTCCTAAACACTGTTTTATTCTGGAGGAGAACGCAGTTCGGGGTGTTCCAGGTGCTGCATGTTGATGATGATGATTTTTTTTTTTTTTTTTAAATCACATTAATTATCACATTAAGTTACATCATTCAGAAGCTTGAACGTGTCCTCTGCCATTCACAAAACAAGAGCGCTTTCTCTTTCCTGGCTCCTGTGTTTTACTGTGTGTGTTTGAGTTTGTTTGAGTGCCTCTCAGAGCTTAAGGCTCTCCCTCCCTCAGCAATCACCTTGAGTGTTGATGCGCAGATTAATAGTTGTAGTTGTTTGGGTTGATGCAAGATGAAGAGACACTGGATGCATGAGATTACAAGGCAGATAACGTGCAGAAAACAGAACAGCTTTGAATGCAAGCCATTGTATTGTCTGATACACTAATGGTGAATGAGAGGCATATGATCACTTGAATTTGACTAAGAAAAGTTTGTAGTTTGATAAGTATCTTTTTGCCCCTTTGCTCTCCCTCTCTCTGGCTTTAGTTCTTGTTTTTCTGCAAAGCCATGAAGGAGCAAATGCAGGCGCTTATTGTGCCAATTTGGTATTTTTGTGGCTTCAAATGAACTGTTAAGATGTGGGTGCAAGGATAAGAAGTGCTGCAGAAGTCTGAATATTATATTGTAATGTTATGAGATGATTATTTCCTGTTCATGACATAATATGCGCTGTTTTCATGGGAAGCTGGAACAAATACATTGTAAACTCAACAAACAAGGCAATTTCTGTCATCTGCAGAGAGAAGTTATTAATAGTTTAATGCAGCTGCAAACAGTGTCCCTGTAGTGTGCCTTTAGGGGCTGAGAGTGCAGCTGCCTTCAGTTTCAGTCAGTTAACAGTAGCCTGTAGTGGCCACATCAGACATAAATCACTGTTGTATCCCTATAAGAGACTAATGCTGTGCATATGTTGACCGTAGTACAGTGCAAATTTAAATAACACAAGATGGCAGTTTGGATGTAGAGAGATGTAGAGAAAATAAGAATCATTCACAAAATGACCAAACCTTACTGTTGCTAAACACATCACCTCAGGCTGTGGGAAATTGTATTTTTCACTGTTTGCTGACATTTACAGATAAATCGATAGTGAAAATAAGCATCAGTTGCAGCTCTGTGATCTAAACAAACAAAGCAAAATATTAAAACAGCTACACACATGCCCTGTGTGGCTCTCTGTAATTTCAGGCATTGCATTCAGGCTGTTTATACCTTTCTATATGTTTTTGCACCTGGACATTACACGTCACTGATAGCTTTGCCTTCAGTGATGTTGACATGTTGGAAAATTGTCTTCTGCTTTAAAAGTGGATGAGAGGAGCTTAGAAGCCATTACTGGAACCTGTCACTAGGAAAACGTGTCCACTCCGTCCATCCTCATTCCAGACTGTGCTCCTGTACACCTGTTCTGCAGTTGTGTCTCTGGTCACAAAAGTGCTTGTGTTTGCGGCCAGTTTCTTGAAAACAGAGCTGTGTCCTTTTGCCCCTTCTGCATTTTCTTTCACTCTCCAACAAGTAATATCCTAAGTTGTCCTGCCTGAGGGCTCGGTGGTTTCCCCAGACATCGGACCACTCTTTTGTAATGGTATGATGGCCAGAGATTTGATTTGCCTGGTCAGGATGGTGCGGCGCACATACACGGAACATTTACAAAAGGCAGATATTGATTTGTAGATGTTGGTCTTCAAACATGAAAGCAGACAAAGTGAGCTAATGTCTTTTTTCCATTAACTTCCTCCTCCTGACACGATCACTGTTGTCAAAAGCTCGACATTTCACTGGCTTAGCTTTTTTCAATCAATAAACAGACAAAGACAGAGGGTTGTTGTGTAACAAGCCTGTAGGTGGAGCCTGTGGGTGGAGCCTGTGGGCGCCATTGTTGGAAGAAAGTGATAGCTTTGACCCATGACTTTGCGTCCATTAATATATTGGACCCTCTCTTACTTTTTATAAGATACTTCCTGCTTAGTGAAAGTCAGTGAGATATATTTAAGGTTGAGGCTTTAATCTGAACATTATACACTGTATTATAGCAGATTTACATTCCACTTTGTAACGTTAACTGGTATTTCTAACTACATGTGCTTGTGAATGCTCGAGTATAACATCCTGCTCTGTCCTGTCTCATCTTATATTGACTATATTACAGTTTCAAACATTTTCAGGGGCAACATATAGTAGTGACCTACACACAGGTAACTGTCAGGATATGCCACTGTCCTATTAACCAGTGTCAACTGTCTGGAGAAGCAGCTGTTTTTTTCACACTCACTCTCTGAAACAGCACATCCCACCTGCTATATGTTAACTGCCTCCTATGTATGCACAATAGGAACAATATGTGAGGCACATGAGTGCCTGTATAAAATTCAATAGCAATCCATCCAATGGTTGTTGAGATATTTCAGTCAGGACCAAGGTGGTGAACTGTTCAACAGACTAACATTGGCACCGTTAACGCCTGCCAACTAGCAGTTTGGTTAAAAATAAACCATTAAGAAGGGTATAGTTCAGTTCAATTCAATTTTATTTATATAACGCCGAATCACAACAAAAGTCATCTCAGGGTACTTTTCATAGTAAATGGATTGACCTGACTTTCTATTTAATAGATCCAGTTAACCCTTTACCGGGCAAGTGACTATATATGGTAACTTCGCAGACATCCAAATGGCGTATATACACCTTTTAGAATTTTTTTAACCTAGACGGGCAAGGAACCACATATGGTAACTTCAATGATCTTGATTTTCTACATGAAAATTGAATATTTTCAAAAATGTCACAAAAGTAAAAAAGTCTTGTTGTGCCCTGCCATGACACTCTAGGGTTGAAATTTTGAATTTCCAAGTATTTCAATGAATGCCCGATAAAGGGTTAAGCTATCTTGTGGAGTTTTTAGCCAGTAGCAGCACTATGAAGCAGCTGCTCCCTGTTTTGTTTGTCATGTGTATTGTGCACAAGTACAGGAGTGGCCGTGATTCAAACTATTCTGCAGATTGAGTGTTGGTGGTGGTAATGTACCAACAAATGAGGTGCTTCTCCAACAAAGGCAATCAAGACAAAAACAACTAGCAAGTAAACATGGAGGACACACACAGTGGCAGTGTCTGAAATCAACCCTTTTTTCACTCATTCACTGTTTCCTACAGACACTCAACAGTTCACTTAATAGCTGAAATTTAAGACATTAACTAATCATTCTCACTTAGACACTATGTTTTTCATTCTGATGCAGAATTTTTGAGGGCACTGCACAGCGGATATATTTAGACATGCAAAATTCAGACCAATGTAGTGCACTTTATAGGGAATGATTTCAGACACAGCTGATGTGTTTTGGTGAGAAAACAAATGTAAACATTGTTAATACAAAAACACCACTGGGTTCATTTAATTCTCTAACAAACTTGTAGAACACATCATCATATGACAAGAAGCAAACCTGGAGCCAAGCACTTTCCTAGTAAACACAGTTCTTTAATAATAAGAATGTGTTTGTGGTTGGATTACTGACCACAAACAGCCAAGTTTATAACAAGCACAGTGCATCATTTAGTCCCATAGACAACGAGAGAACACTTTAATGAATGAATTAACTCTAATGTCAGCCAGGAAACAGCTGATAACAAAGCTGTTGTTGTTGTGGAACTGGAAAGTTTAATTAAAACTTAAATTGCTTCACCTCTACACACAACTTCATGTTTAAATAAATCAATAAACAAATGAAAAGTAACACCATCTGAGGCCCGGAAGGTGTTTTCTACTCTTTGTTTCAGCTCCTTTGAGTCTGGATGAACTCCAGTCTCTCAGCTGTGAATTCTAGAAGATGATCCACAGGAACAGTCTTTGGCCACTGATTTTCATTCATGTTTTACATCATGAGCTAGACAGGAAGGATGACGTCAGCACACACACACATTTACGTTCAGTGCTCAACAGCCACTTATCACTGTCACTGTCTTTTTATCCACAGCATCACACAAGGAAAATAAAGGCTTGGTATGTGAGAGTACTATAATTAATGAATGAGAGCTATCTCCAGCATCTCTGATGTGCTCATACATACTGTACAAACTACAGTCCGTTCAACCTTTAATACCAGAGCGGGCTCACACTCCACTCACCATGGCACCAGAAAACACTGAAGAAAACAGAATACTGCATAGGAAAAATCCTCCCCAAGGAGACCAAAAATGGTATGTGAGAATTCATCTACAGGAATTAATTCAACCTAGTGGTTTAAATGTGTAACGAGACCACTTAGTCAGAGGCAATGACCTCAAATCAGAGGGAAACGCCAGGACAATTTGTCACGCTTTCTGGCCAAATCTACTATGCAACACATATTTTCTATGTGGAATCACTCAGGTTCATCAAGTCAGCTAAGAGTTACATTACATGGACAAAACAGAGGTCACATGTCATACTGATAGGACTGTTTGTACCTCCTGTGGGAACCTTAAAGTTGTGGAACATTGTTCACATGCTCAGGAAGAAGAGGTTTATGTAGCCAGTCTTACATATTTCATGGTATATTTTCTTTTGTAGAGTCTTCCATTTGATCTCTCCATTATTTATTCATTAGGGTGTGATGAGGTACAAGGTGAATGATTATGCAAAGAGCCCCACATTAGTCACTCTCTCCTGCACGCTCCATCACATCGCCAACACACATACACACTGACATGCATGTGCAGTAACCATGCACACACATTCATGTTTGCAGCTGCAAACATTATTTAAAGGTGCTATTTGTACGTTTTTGCAATCGCTACATAGCCAACTTTAGCATTAACAGCTGTTTACTTACTAGTTTAGAAGAAACATTGCAAGTTCAGCATCAACTCCAATGGTGGAAAGCAACAGCAATGTTTTGCTTCTAGTTTTATCACATCTTCTACTTAGATTAGCACGCTAACTTAGATTAGCATGCTAACTAACTGTCTCGTCACTTTCTGATAGTGATTCACTGTACCGTCCAGACTGCCCTGAGGAAGAAGCGCTGTTCAGAGGGTGAATTTTAACTTGTATTATAAACACAGTGATCGGTCTTGGCAAGTGACCATCACCACCACCCGCTCCACCACATTCAGCAGCAGAGAAAACTTATATTTATATATACATATAGCCTATTTAAAGTTACCTTTCCTGATTTTGTTATAGCATCAAAAGTGCTGGGTCGGGTCTCAAAATTACATTTCCTCCCAGCTCTTTGCTGGAGGCTGTAAAACTCAACATGAGCTATGAGGAGTTTCAAAAGTTCAACAATGAGCTGGGAGGAAATCTAGGGATTCTGGGTGCTAGAATGAAATTGCTTTCGTCATCTCCCTTCTCAAAAAAGATCTGTGTGCATGTGTGGGCGTGTTTTGTGAATATTTCATGATTCTTCCTAGTAAAATATGAAACTCATTGCATTTTCACAAGCTGCACAGTTAAATTGTGTGTGTATGTTTTTTTATGCATGCATGTTGAGAGAAGGATGCTGATCTATAAACACAGTTGTTTATTCAATCAACATTGACCCAGACTGGTTTCTGACGCATGCAGTGTTCACACACACATGAACAGACACACATATTCAGAGCACATTAGGAGCAGATTGCCCCTGCCAGGTTAAACAGAGACATTTTATCTGTCAGCGATAAATCATATTAATTAATCTCCCCCGTTCTGGTGCTGATGTCATCAATGTAAGGTACCCCTGTGGCTAATTAATCCAGGAAATGACCGCAGGGCAGCGGGACATGAGGCTGTAAGTCTTACAGATGTTTTAAATTGCTGAACTTCCACTCTGAACACAGTATGGTTAAAGGTTAGATAAGCTCCATCCTTATGCTGTAAAAGTAAAATAGAAAGTCGAACATTTTCACTGGTGTGTAACAAATCACAAGGGCTCACACACATCTCATAAAAGGATTATGACCATGTTTGCATACTAATGTACTATATGTTCATAAATCTATTCTAAGAGAAGGACAAAGAGGTTTGAAGGGGATAGACCGTGTCTTAGTGCTACACTTGGTATTAACATTATGCTGTATGCAGTGCCAAACAAAACCTGCACCAATAGCATACTCTGTGCACAATGGTGTACACAATAAGTACATGGGAAAGAGCAAAAATGTTTTCCCAAACATATCCATCCATCAACACCACATTTGATGCATGCACATTTGTACATGGGGTTAGGTGTCATGCCACTGGAGAAGTTATTTGTTGTTAGGTATAAGGGGAATTAATTACCACTAAGCCTCACTAACGGTGCACTAATGGGCCACAGTTATTACTGAATGCCTTTGGATGCCAATGAACAAGAAGGGATATGGGCATCACGTGAGTCACAGTGGGCTCGACTTGTCCGTCCTCTGACTGGCTCATATTGGATAAGACAACAAGGCAACTCTAACAGTGGGAAAGATCATGGTTAGGGTTATTGAGAAAGTAATGTAATAGCAGGTCTGTGATGGGACGAGAACTCCAGTCTCCAGTAGTATGAAATTGAGATGCAGCAGAGTGAAGCGAGCAGTGTCACCATTTCTTGCCTCTTATCTGAGCTCTACGGTCCATTCTCTCATTAAACGTATGGTCAACAGCTTGCTAACTCACAGCCATTAATAGCACTTACACAGACAGTAATTTGAAATTTGATCTCCGCCATTAGCTTCTATGTGTCCCTCCTGTGATCTTTATGGATGTGCCCGCAATTTCAGTGCGTCTGTGTTCAGTGATGACTATCTGGGTGAATCCAATCTTCATGCTGCCCTGTGAGTTTCTCTGACTGACAGTGAAATTGAAAACCATGAATCAGTCCATCACATTCATTACGTACCTGCGTCATCCCTCTCTCCACCACTCCCTCTTTCCCTCTCTGACTGTCAGTGTTCCTGGCCTGCATTTAAATCTCATATCTCAACCTGTTCACCTATCAGTGCTAATAATCCTCTTTACTCCTTGGCTGATAAGGGAGTCAGTTAAACACACTCCCACTGTTGTTCTTCTGTTTGTCTTTCTTCCTTCTCCTCCCTTTCATCATTATCTCCTTAAACTTATCATTTACTGTCTTTGTATCTTCCACTACATCTCTTCCCCCTACGCTCTCCTACTCCCCCCACAATGCTCGTTCTCAAATTACCCCAGGTCCTAATCTCCCCATATTTTCTCACTCTCTTTCGTGAAGCGTAAAATTGAACCTCTCCCACCTCTTCCCATCCCCCAGTGCATTGTACCATATGTGTGTGTGTGTGTGTGTGGCTGTGCATGCATAAGCGTGGCTGTGATCTCATCCATTCTCCCCAAGTTCTCACCCTAAACCTTGACTTTTATTTGACCCCACACTGAGAAGTTTCACAGTGGCAGAATGCACCATTTATGTATGTTTGGACTAATAAGTATTCTCTCTCAGACAAGTGATGTCTGATGAGCTTCATTAATGATAAAAAAAAGTATAAAGAGAGAGCAGAATAATAAAAACAGAAGAAGAAAAGAGAAGAAGATCAGTAAGAAAGTTGATTTAATTTGACACCAGATATCTTCAGTTATTTAATCATGTAAAGTTTCTTTCAGAGTACTTTATGGATTCAAATAACCATCTAGTAGAAGCAACTTTATGTTTAAAAGTAGCCACTTTCCTTTTTAGCCATACTAGTAGTGGCTCTAGGGATGACAATGTCAGCATGTCAGTCGGTCCACCACTTTGGTCCAGTTAATCCGTTCCAACTAATCTAATTGTTGGAACGGATTAGCATAAAATTTTGCACACACATTCATGTTATCAGGACATGAATGTTCTCTTTCCTCTTAAACTTGCCTAACATCAGCATGTTAGCATTGTCACTGTGAGCATGTTAGCATGCTGTTGTTAGCATTTAGTTCAAAGCACCACACTGCCTCACAGGGTACCTAGTGTGGCTGTAGAAAGCAGTAATTATGGACACGTTCACCTGCTCCTTTTATACTTTTACAGACTTGGGGTACAACACACATGTCCAGGAAGCAGTGTCACATTTGGCAAACCTGGTGAAATGAGGAAATGGAAATATTCATCAACATCAACAGATGAAACAATGACAAGATGGGCAGTGATATTAAGTGGCTTGAAGAGGATGTGTGATTGATGAATCAGTACTCACTATTTATAAGATTTGTGAGGTGTGCATAGTGGCCCCTCTGTGAGCCCTTGCGACCGAACGCCCCTCACTGCGTAGGTTCATAAAGATGTTCCGTTGTATATGTGCAGATGTATAATTCCAACTTTACTCTTGTTAAATATAAGGCTGATACATTGACTTGCACCATTTTCCAAGGCAACAAAACTGTCTAACAGAACCAGATAAAATTCATTAAAGAATGAATTACTATTTTGGTATGATTTTGCTGTTTAACTAAAGCCTAGAGGATATCACTGAATGTGACACAATGCAAAGTATTTGAACATGCTGTTATTTTGTGAAAAACGTATCTAATTAGTAAAAAATGACTGAAAAAACTGTGGGTTTAACAGAGAAGAACGTGGCTGCCTGCTCTGAATGTTTGTGAGGCAAAGCCAGAGTACAGACAGCTTTTTCCCACAGAGCTGGAGTATCACTGTGTAGGTTTTTACTAAGTGCAGCAAATGGACCAAAGACATGCTGGGAGCTTAGCTGAACCTGATCCATTATGCATTAAGGGCTAATATATAATGTGATCTACTGTACACAGCCGGAAGGAAAGACAGAGGAAGAGTAGGGAGAGAGAGAGTGAGTGGAAGAGAAAGGAGAAAATGGGGAGGCTGTCCTGTCTGTCAGACACTCTGATGAGTCAAATGAGACATTGACACCATCGACAGATCTGCTGTCGCTGCTGGTTCCAGATGCAGATGAATCCCAACTGACAAACTTCCACCAACACTGACACATTAATTACTGTCCACAAATGGCCAGTAAACACTCTATGATGAATGAACACACTGCTGAATGCTTTTTCAAACCCATGTGGGCACATAAATGTTGTCTCTATATCTGAGATACAAATGCATGCCCAAAATTTAAGGAATGAACAAGATAACAGAGGATATATGCAGGCTTGACAACACTGAGATCTCACTGGCAGACTGACGATGTCCTGAGCTGTACTGAATGAGGTTTGTTGTCTGGCTATGTACACCCATGCATTCTTGGTTGTGTGCACGTGTGTGTGTGTGTGTTGTTATGTAAAAGACAGTAGCGCTTGTGGAGATAGTATTTATAATTAGACAGGTGAACATTTACCCTCTGGGATATCACTTACCCCTCCACGTCTTTCACCAACTTCCAACTAATGTTTTAGTCATGCCTCTCGACTGTCGTCATGGCTCCTGTTGTTGGGACAACCATTATCCCAGCTCTCTACAGGACAGCTGAAGTCTATCCTGCTGCAAACTTCCCATCCATCCTGTCAAGATATAACTGAACAGTGACAGTGACAAATGAGTAGTGAGTTAACAGCAAGTGTAAAAGTTATGAAGTTGAAAATCAACAACTACTTTCAGCAGATTCAGCTCTTTTAAGTACAATAACAGAGAATTCAGGAAAACAGCTTTTATTACATTTTAATTGAATATATTCTGCTTGTGCAAACAGTAGCAAAAACTGTTATGGTATCACAGTATCACAATTACAACTTTAAAATTAGTTATTTTGAAATGAAAAAACAACTTTTTTTTCCACTCATCACAATCTATTTTATTTTTAAACAGCACAGCATATATTGGAACATTAGTAAACATGTATGTTAAGTTAAAATAATAATATATATATATTTTAAATTAAATAAATACAGTCCCATAAGCGAGCCTAAACCTGCAGCTCAACAAGCTCAGAACATAAATAACTGAATTCTGTAAAAAAATAACACATCAAAATAAAATTAAAACATGCGCAATCTCTTTCTTAAGTGAACCTAAATCTGCAGCTCAACAATTTTAGAACATAAATAATTTGATTATTTTCTGTAAGACTGAAACAAGACAGTCAAAACATAAAATAAAAATAAATGCAGTCACTTAAGTGAGCTCAAACCTGCAGCTCAATATGTTTTTTTGGAGACATGCTCATTTCTCTCTTAGTCCAAGTTATGATGCAGGAATGCATGTTCGCTTTTCCTGGGATAAGTTTGGAGCAGTGAGGTGAGACTTTGTGTCCACTAGAACTGGACACCCTCTCTGAGGGCTCACTGGTGGCTGGGATGCAGAGAAATCTTGCTACGTTGCCAAGGAGAGGCAACTCTTGAACATGAGACTTCCACCATGCCAGTGGGTCAGTATCAGCGGGGAAGTGCTTTCTTGTTCGTGATCAGCAGTGGTGGAAACCACAAACCACTCTGTACATAGTCTTAATAGACTTTAGAGTTTCAGAGATTGATTCACAGTCTGGCACAAATCATAGAACTAGCCATCGATCACGAGTAGACAACATGAGGTTCTTGGCAACTACTCCCTAAATTAAACAACAAAATAGGTGATTTGTAACTGTCCTCCAGAATGGCACCTTTAGTGTTTTCTGATCTGATACCCATATCAACAGGATGATGTCATTTGTCAGTGTCCTCCAAGGTGGTTACAAATCACCACTGCTAAAACAAAGCAGATTTCTGATCTGACACAGATATGATTAAGTTTTGGTTAGGTTTAGGCACAAAATCCTATCTTCTGGGAGATTCCTGGTTATTTACTTTGTTCACATCACATTAACTTTTACTGCAGAATATGCAGTATGGTGTGCTGGGTATATTGAAAAAATCTGGAACTAAGAAATCTGAATTCAGATGAATCTTTGCTTTTTGTGTACTGGAATGAAATTGGTGTGGGTGTTAGATTTAGCATTTAGGAACATATACCAGAGACGTGTTGTTCGTGTGTGATGGAAATCATGTAATATGTTAAGTCACGCTGAAAAAGAGGTCTTGATAGAAACACCCTTCTTTAAATCCTTGATCTACTTTTACATCTACGAAAAGAAAAAATCCATTATTTGTCATCTGAAATGGTTTTTGCCAAGCCCCAAATCTTTTGATGAAATAATTTTGGGTTGCTGCTGCAGTCTGCAATTTCTGACTGGCAGGATATGAGCATCACATGAACCCGATCAGGCATAATCACACTGTCACATAGGCCACATAATTTGACCAAATTTATGTGGTGATCCTGTGATTGAAGAACGCTGGTTATTTGATGCAGTCTGTCGTCAGAGCAGCAACACTGTGATTCATTCAGTGTTGCAGTGAGTGTGACAGTGAGTGAGGACAGCATGCAAGCACAGTCAGGTCTGTGACACTGCAGGGAAATTTATGAATGATTTCTCAGTAACGGACGGACTGACTGAACACAGAGAGCCCTGTAGGATTATTACAGTGATTTCTCATACACTTTCATTCCAGATTGGACTTCAGATGTAATTACACTTTTATCATGATTTTTCAGACTGAAGCGTAAACTAAAGCTTACACCAGTAACATGCAACATAAATTATTTTGTAGTAATTAAAGAAATGATAGGGCATAGCAGTATTTTATTTATTTCTTTTTGCAAAAGTTATTTTTCTCTTTAGTATTTTTTCATCTCATGTATTGTACTTATACATTTAAAGTCACAACCTTTACAGAATAAAAACAAAAGTCACATGATGAAGAAATCAGTAGCTAAGGCTGTAGCCAGGGCAAAATTGGAGCAGTTTATTTCATAGCTGTATAATTTTTAGCACATTCACAGTGTAACCTATGAACAGCAAATTGACTTTTAGAACAAATAGTTTATATATAGAAATATTATGGGGAAAAAGTTTATCATTTTTCTAAAGCTAGGTAACTTGCTACCTAATTCACTCACTTTGCTCAACTGTGATATTACTAATAGCTAGTTAGCTCTCAAACTAATACAGCCTCATCACGTCTCTTCTGACCAAATAGTAAATTTTACCATAGACACTGCTCACAACCTCACAACTTTAGTACTTTTAGCTACCTAGCTAACCCTGAACCAGCAGGACAGCACTGCTAGCGAGCCTAGCTAAGTAGTTAGCTAAAATTGCTTTGCATTTGCAATTGATTGCATAAGATAACGCTTGCTAGCTTAATAACAATTAGCTCATACAAAATGTCATTCAGAAAAACTGCTGTCTCACAGGTTGTAAACAGACTGGTTCAATCGATATGTGAACATGGTAAACATGTACCTAGGGTGACCATATTTTGGTTTCCAAAAAAGAGGACACTTGTTAGTAGACAGTAAAATTTTACTCACTGCTGGTAGGCTCTCATTCTTATCCATCCTACAATCAGATGTGACCATGTATACAGTCTATGGATGTGACAGAAACCAGGTCGCTTCTCACTGTGAAATAAGCTCTAATTGGCTGAGGTAAGTCTTATTTAACGGATCGATGTAACTGTATGGCTTACAGACAATTCACTCAGATGTGTTGACTGTTCTGCCTCAGGTATGCTCCAACAGCAGACTAATAGAGGCACTGTCAAAACACTTTTGTTCACAAGATAAAATCATGTTCATTCACACACGCGTGATGCAAAGTGTCAGCCTGAGAGGGAAAAAAACACTGAGATCCATGCCTTGCCAACCTCATAACTGGCTATGAGGGTGGCTTGTGGGGTGGTTACAGCAGAGTGTCTGTGAATTAGCGTGACAAACAGGTGCATTCTGGGTCTGGCTAAAATGCCCACAGTGGACACTTCAACTGTCTGTTTTATGCTCACTGAACAACTTCTACATTCACTGAGGTGTGCATCACATTTCTGCTGTGTTTGACAGTCCAAGCTCACTCAGCTCAGTGTTTGAAAACTTTGAGGAGAGGCTGAATAGACTGGTTGTATTTTACACTGAGATTGAACAGCCAGTGCAAAGAAGTTGAACCTAGAGCAAATTGAGGAGGATTTTTGCTTTGCACAGGGCTAACAGAATGATTTAGACAGGCGAGTACAACAACAAATCACTGACTGTTGTAACTGTTTAGAGATAATGTGGGGAATAAAAAGAGACAATATCTCTGGTTCTGCTGCACCAATTATGATCCTGTTTCTTAAACAGTCTGACACTGTGCAGTGCTGAATTGATAGAGTACTCTTAAGCAATTATAAAAGATTACAGACTAAAAACACCACTCAAATGCACCACAGGCTACAGACTAATTTTTCATGATTGTTGTTGTCTGTTTACTTGAAGGGTATTTTTACAATTAATCAGTCCAACACTACTATTAGTTATAACCAATTGTTAGTTGTAATTGAAGTTGTCTGAACAGGATCTGAGCCTGTTTATGAATCTTGATGGTTTCCAGGATTAGTAAACTGTAGCCATACAAGAACAAGGAAATGGAAAAAGGAAGAGACAATGTCAGTCAGGGGAAGTGGATTATATTTGGTATGTACTGTATTTTAGGATCAAGTGTGGAGAAGAATGGGGCATAGGTGACAGAGTGGAATAATGTGTGATACG